>NC_053494.1:28931844-29049344 GCF_905171775.1 Rana temporaria | reverse complement strand
AGCAGCACGAGTCAATGGCTGCGCTGCTATCAATATCCAATGACGAGCCAACTCAAGCTGGGGGAAACCGTCACGGGAACGAGCCTACGGAGTTTCGGGGCTTAAAGTAAAACCGGGGGGCTGGGCCGTCATTGCCAGGTTTTTTTTTTCATCTTAAAGGGATTGTAAAGGTACATTATTTAACTTCCTTTACCTTAGTGCAGTCCTCCTTCACTTACCTCATCCTTCCATTTTGCTTTCAAATGTCCTTATTTCTTCTGAGAAATCCTCACTTCCTGTTCTTCTGTCTGTAACTCCACACAGTATTGTGAGGCTTTCTCCCTGGTGTGGAGTGTTGTGCTCGCCCCCTCCCTTGAGAGGGGATGGGGCGAGCAGGAGAGTCAGGACGCCCACTAACACATGGCTCCTTTTCTCTATCTGCAACGTAGAGAGCGTCCCGACTCTCCTGTAGTCCAAGGAAGGGGGGCGAGCACGACACTCCACACCAGGGAGAAAGCCTTGCATTACTGTGTGGAGTTACAGACAGAAGAACAGGAAGTGAGGATTTCTCAGAAGAAATAAGGACATTTAAAAGCAAAATGGAAGGATGAGGTAAGTGAAGGAGGACTGCACTAAGGTAAAGGAAGCTATTTAGGAAAAAAATAATTGTACCTTTACAACCCCTTTAATGCATAGGATGCTTAAGGTGAAAAAAAACTGAGAAAGTTGGTAGTGCTCTTTGAGCGGTATGTCGTTTTCTGTGTTTGTTTTGGTTGTGTGGTGCTTTAGTCTCGCTTCACACTGCCGTGACTTGGGATCCGACCTGTGAGACCCCAAGTCACGTGACATTTCTAATCCCATGTTAGGCCTGATTCACACCTATGCATTTTAAGTCCCTTTTTAACAAGGTTTCCTATGGAACACGTTCTGTAGTGCAAAAAGCACTAAAAATGCCTAGGTGTGAATCGGCCCTTCCGCCTCGTACACACAATACAATTGTTGGCCAACCGAGCGTCTGATTTTTGTCAAAAGGGCGTGTGCCAGGATCTTCTCTTGCATACTTACGTTACACAATTGTCGCGCCACAAACACGAACGTAGTGACGTACTACGAGGAATTTTAGCCCTTGAGCGCCAGTCTTTTTGGCCCCTTCTGCTTATTTCGTGTTTGAGCATTGATTCCGAGCATGCGTGTTTGTACTTTCAACTTTTGTGTGACAGATTTGTATACCAACCATACGAAAATCTGACGTCCAATCGTTGTCCGCCAAAAATTGTATGTAAGAAGTCGCCCAATGTGTTCTTGTTTAGGAAAGCAATGGCCAAGTAAAGGGTGGTCAGATCCCATCCATGCAGCCATTCACCCTGTGGTGTCCAGTGTCAGTCTGGGTAGCATTCAGTACTTGTATAGGCCCCTAATTGACATGTTAATGTAATGCTATCCTTGGCAGTATTTCATAGTACCAAGGGTCATTTCATAGTCAATCCTCTGTGCTGAAACAAATGGTAATGTCATAAATAGGACAGATCACGCCAAAGCAATCCCAACGCACAGACACGGCGGGGTTCCAAAAAAAAAGTAGACTGCAGAATGTGTTCTAAAAGTGCATCACGGCTCACAGCAGTGGGTGGGTGGTAACACACTGCCAGTGTGAATGGCCCCTTTAGTCAATCACGCTGATTAATAAGCAATGTAATATATATGTAAATTGCAGGCTCTAGAATGCTGACAGACTGTCCCGTCCCCCGTCCCCCGGAGGGAGGGACACTCCCCCCCCCCCCCCCCCCCCCACTGACCTGCAGGATGGGCCACTGTTCTGCAGGTGACAGGACGAATGTTATAGGGTGACAATGCTGCTACTCCATAGATGCAGGTGACAGGGTGAATGTTATAGGGTGACAATGCTGCTCCTCCATAGATGCAGGTGACAGGGTGAATGTTATAGGGTGACAATGCTGCTCCCCATAGATGTAAGTGACAGGACGAATGTTATAGGGTGACAATGCTGCTCCCCCATAGATGTAAGTGACAGGACGAATGTTATAGGGTGACAATGCTGCTCCCCCATAGATGTAAGTGACAGGACGAATGTTATAGGGCGACAATGCTGCTCCTCCATAGATGCAGGTGACAGGACGAATGTTATAGGGTGACAATGCTGCTCCTCCATAGATAAAGGGCGAATGTTATAGGGTGACAATGCTGCTCCTCCATAGATGTAGGTGACAGGACGAATGTTATAGGGTGACAATGCTGCTCCTCCATAGATGTAGGTGACAGGACGAATGTTATAGGGTGACAATGCTGCTCCCCCATAGATGTAGGTGACAGGACGAATGTTATAGGGTGACAATGCTGCTCCCCCATAGATGTAAGTGACAGGACGAATGTTATAGGGTGACAATGCTGCTCCCCCATAGATGCAGGTGACAGGGTGAATGTTATAGGGTGACAATGCTGCTCCCCCATAGATGTAAGTGACAGGACGAATGTTATAGGGCGACAATGCTGCTCCTCCATAGATAAAGGGCGAATGTTATAGGGTGACAATGCTGCTCCTCCATAGATGTAGGTGACAGGACGAATGTTATAGGGTGACAATGCTGCTCCTCCATAGATAAAGGGCGAATGTTATAGGGTGACAATGCTGCTCCCCCATAGATGTAGGTGACAGGACGAATGTTATAGGGTGACAATGCTGCTCCTCCATAGATGTAGGTGACAGGGTGAATGTTATAGGGTGACAATGCTGCTCCCCCATAGATGTAGGTGACAGGGCGAATGTTATAGGGTGACAGGGCGAATGTTATAGGGTGACAATGCTGCTCCTCCATAGATACAGCACAGTGGGTGGTGAGTGTTCTCACCCTAGAACAGAATTACAAGATGAAAACAAAGAGAGACAAACAAACAATGTAGCCAATAAGCTGCAATATGTTCCTTTTTGTTTGTTCTTGTGATTTCTATTCACCTTCTCCCCCATGTCTTTGAGCCTGGAGGATGGTCACTGAGAACCAAGCTCTGCTTCCTGGGGGAGGGGGGAGAAAGGATTCCCAAAGGCCCCCACAGACGAACAGTGTGCAAAGGGAGCATGACAAAGGAAAGTTTTTTTTTTTTTTTTTTTTTTTTTTTTTTTTTTTTTTGGGGTGGGGGTGTGTTATAAGGGCCCAGCCACACTAAAGCATTCCATTTCATTACTGTGCATTGCATTAGGGCAAACTATGCATTGCAACCGATGACAAAACGTACATGACCCGTGTGTGTGTGTGTGTGTGTGTGTGTGTGTGTGTGTGTGTGTGTGTGTATATATATATATATATATATATATATATATATATATATATATATATATATATATATATATATATATATATATATATATATATATATATATATATATATATATATATATATATATATATATATATATATATATATATATATTGGGGCTGTTACTGATTAAAATTTTCGTGTTCGTTTAATCGACTAATTTCGATTAATTATAATGCACATACAGTTTTTACATTTTTTTTTTTTTTTCTATTATTAAACTTTAAGACGGATCAGATCATTTTTTGGATCGCCACCATACATAGTCCCCACTGTAATGTCCACATCCCCCCCCCCCTATACTGTAATGTCCACATCTCTCCCCCCCCCATACTGTAATGTCCACCCCCCCCCCCCCATACTGTAATGTCCACATCTCCCTGCTCATACCAGAATAGAAAGGACAGCAGGCAGACCCGTCCGCAGACGACACAAGCAGGCGGGTGATGATGACGTCAGCACGCCGCTACTAGGCTGCCACCGGGTGTACCAAGATGGCCGCGGCTCCGGAGCTAGGATAGCCGCGGCCTTTCCTATGGGCGAGACAGCGGAGCTCAATCCGCGGATCGTACCGATCAAAATCATTTTGAACGATCAAAGAAAAATAATGATCGAGGAATTAATCGTTAATTTCCGCAGCCCTTATATATAAATTCAGCAGTCCACTATGCACAGTCAGGGATGGACTGGCCATTGGGACTACAGGGAGTTTCCCGGTGGGCCGATGGCTCAGTGGGCCGGCTTCAGTGACAGCGGACTGCTGCCCCCCTCCGCTCTTCAGTCTCTCCCTCCCCGCAGCGCTCACCTGGGGGGAACAAAGAAGCAGAGGGAGGACCAGAGTAGCAGGGGGGACTACAGAGAAGCATGGGGGGAGGGGACAGACAGCTGACTCAACAGCTATGGCCTGGGAGTTTCTCACTTCTGCCTAATCTTGTCCCATAAGGGGGGGGCACCGAACTGATTCTTTGCACCGGGTGAAATAATGTCTAGCTTCCCCACTGGTACTGACTATGAGTACCAGTACCAGCCGTTCTACTCTAATAAAGTAGAATGGCTAGTGAAGGGGAAGATGGGGCTTGGGTGGCCGGGGAGGGGGGTGCGGGAGTTGTCCGGCCGCCATGGGAGACACCTGTCAAAGTGGGCCAGTCTGGATGAAGTCCAGGGCCAAATTTCTGTCCCAGTCCAGCCCTGTGCACAGTATACGTGTTGCAGTGTTCTGGGGTGTGTTGAGCGCCCAACGCATCCCAGAACACCCCAACACCATATGTTGGGGGTGCCTTCACAATGAGTGACAATACACACACACTGCAGGTGCATTGCCATGGATTGTGGCTACACGCCTTTTAGTTCCCCAACAGAGAGGTGTGATTGGACCCATGTCATGTTGCTCTGAAAGGTTCCTTTTTAGGGCCATTTAAACTCATGCATTTTATCGCATGCATTCCCGACATGCTAAAACCTATGCTGTGCTTCGCCATAGAAAAGATGCCTGTTCCCATCTCAGCGCTGCATTGCATAAAAGTCACTGGCAGAGCATCAAAATGCATATATCAAGAATTCTGGTATATTGGCAGCAGGTATTGCCAAGCCTCAGTCAATGGCTGTTAACCCTATTCACTCTATATTCTAAATTTTAAAATGCATTGAAAACGTGCATACAAAAAAAAAAATACATATTGATGCATGACAGTGCACCTGCCTAACACTCCAAAAAGCCCTCACCCCTACCCACGCGCCCTCACCCCTACCCATGCGCCCTCACCCCTACCCACGCGCCCTCACCCCTACCCACGCGCCCTCACCCCTACCCACGCGCCCTCACCCCTACCCACGCCCCCTCACCCCTATCCACGCGCCCTCACCCCTACCCACGCCCCCTCACCCCTATCCACGCGCCCTCACCCCTACCAATGCGCACCAATATAAATGAGTTTTAATCCGGATTGTCGCTGGAAGCTGAAGTCTTGCTGTCTCAATAGCGTACAGAAGCCCCTGACACATCTGTGTACTAGATAGGAAGACACTGTACTATTATTACATATCAGACCCTGCGTGGGATGGCAGCGCCTGGCACTGCCACAGTCTCTATTAAACATTCAGTGTGGCAGGGAACACAGTCTCTCTCGTCTGCAGTCCTAGCCCAAACAGTCAAGTGTTTCATCACCGGCTGTATTGCACTGGAGTGCTCTGATATGTACCCGGCATAACCTCTTCACTACACAAACACATTAAAGCAGTTAAACGCACGGCTCCCATCAAAGATGAAAGGACTGATGACACAGCAAATGATACCTTGCAGCAAGTACAATGTTTTCTCATGTTTATGAGCTTCTGCCCGGAATTTCTTCCATTCTTTCCAGTATTCTAGGATTAGTGCAGTCACGGCCATCACAGAACATGATTTCAGTTTAACTAATAGGTAAGTTTGTTTAAAACAATGTGCATTTATTTTTTTTATTTTTTTCTTAGGAGCCTGCAGAGCATTGCACCTGTGATCAGCAGATTGCGGGTGCATTGTCAGGCTCCTGCAGACTCAGTATAGCAGTCTGCCCATACAATCAGACCGTTACTGCAGAGCATTGCACCTGTGATCAGCAGATTGCGGGTGCATTGTCATGCTCCTGCAGACGCAGTATAGCAGTCTGCCCATACAATCGGACTGTTACTGCAGAGCATTGCACCTGTGATCAGCAGATTGTGGGTGCATTGTCAGGCTCCTGCTGACTCAGTATAGCGGTCTGCCTACACAATCAGACCGTTACTGCAGAGCATTGCACCTGTGATCAGCAGATTGCGGGTGCATTGTCAGGCTCCTGCTGACTCAGTATAGCGGTCTGCCCATACAATCGGACTGTTACTGCAGAGCATTGCACCTGTGATCAGCAGATTGCGGGTGCATTGTCATGCTCCTGCAGACGCAGTATAGCAGTCTGCCCATACAATCGGACTGTTACTGCAGAGCATTGCACCTGTGATCAGCAGATTGTGGGTGCATTGTCAGGCTCCTGCTGACTCAGTATAGCGGTCTGCCTACACAATCAGACCGTTACTGCAGAGCATTGCACCTGTGATCAGCAGATTGCGGGTGCATTGTCAGGCTCCTGCAGACTCAGTATAGCCGTCTGCCCACACAATCAGACCGTTACTGCAGAGCATTTGCACCTGTGATCAGCAGATTGCGGGTGCATTGTCAGGCTCCTGCAGACTCGGTATAGCGGTCTGCCCACACAATCAGACCGTTACTGCAGAGCAGGATCAGTGAACTACAAAGGTGCTCATCAGCACCCTCGCAGTTCATTGAGAACTATAAGCCATCTGCACGGTGGCAGATGGGACTTGTAGTTCACTCATTCACAGTACTGACAGCTCTGACTGGTGTGTTCTGGTGGGAGGCTGCATCCCCCTGTTGGGAACATAATAGCTCAGCAGGGGAGATCACTGCACTAACATTGGATAGTTAGTACCAGGATGGATTTGATTTAAATCGACTCGATTTGGCATCTGTCCCGCAGCAGCTCCTCCTCTGTTGACTCACCGACTGTCCCATTCACTTTAATGTGGTTACTGTAAAATTGTGTGAATGCCTCAATGCAGTGCATGTGATCTCCGCTTGCAGAGCTTGGATTCATTGAACGAGTTTACCAAAAATGTAAATATTGCAGAATATACAGCCTCATGCTACATAACTAAGCTCCATTTCATGCCAAATCGAGAAAATTACTGTATTTGCCAGTGTATAAGGCGACCGGGCGTATAAGACGACCCCCTAATTTTACAGGTTTTTCTTTTACGATTTTTTTTTTTTGCCTGTACTCGCCGTATAAGACAACCCCCCTTTCTGAGGCTTTTGATGCTTCATATTTCTTCCTTCTGAAGCCATATCCTTCTTCATTCTTGCTGGAGCCATTTTCTTTTTCCTTCTTGCTGAGTTGGAGCCAATCACAGCGAGCGATGTATTCTATTAATGAATACAAAGCCTGCTTGGATTGGCAGAGGCTGTAACATCATCAGCCCACGCCTCTCTGACTCTCAAAGCCAATCCAAGCAGGCTCTGTATTCATTTGAATACATCGCTCACTGGGATTGGCTAAACGGTATATACTGTATGTAGCCGAAGCTACAGTATTACCGCACATCCAGCAGGCATCCGAGCAGCTGACCCGGCGTATAAGACGACCCCTGCTTTTTGGCCATTTTTTTTACGTGTAAAAGGTAGTCTTATACGCCAGCAAATACAGTATTAATGTATCTTAAAGGGTCACTAAAGGGGGGAAAAAAATGTCTTTAAAATAACAAACATGTTGTACTTACCTCCACTTTGCAGTCATTTTCACAATAAACAATGCATTGCAAATGCATTTTTTGCTGTGAAAATGACAATGGTCCCAAAAATGTGTCAAAATTGTCCGAAGTGTCCGCCATAATGTCGCAGTCACGAAAAAAATCGCAGATCGCCGCCATTAGTAGTAAAAAAAAAAAGTTACTAAAAATGCAATAAAACTATCCCCTATTTTGTAAAAGCTATAAATTTTGCGCAAACCAACCGATAAACGCTTATTGCAATTTTTTTTTTTACCAAAAATATGTAGAAGAATACATATCGGCCTAAACTGAGGAAAAAAAATGTTTTTATATATATTTTTGGGGGATATTTATTATAGCAAAAAGTAAAAAATATTGAATTTTTTTCAAAATTGTCGCTCTACTTTTGTTTATAGCGCAAAAAATAAAAACAGCAGAGGTGATCAAATACCACCAAAAGAAAGCTCTATTTGTGGGAAAAAAGGACGCCAATTTTGTTTGCGAGCCACGTCGCACGACCGCGCAATTGTCAGTTAAATCGACGCAGTGCCGAATCGCAAAAAGGGGCAAGGTCCTTTAGCTGCATTTTGGTCCGGGTCTTAAGTGGTTAAATAGGGAAAAAACATTTTTTTTTAGATGGCTTTTTACTCCAAAAACATTTTATTAAAATAAATTTGATATTAAAAAAAAAATTGGCTTTAAATAACAAAAAAACTTGTTTATTTTTTTATTTATTTTTTTTTATTTTTTTAAATCATTGATTTATAGCCACCCTGGTTAGTACAGAATCTCCTCCTGAGCTCTTCATTTTTTGTTCAGCCTGCATCGTGTGTACCAGGCTTTACAGAGGGGGAGAATTTCTCTAGCACAAAGGGGACTATAGAAACCTGATGGGTGTAAACCTTTTCCAAAACTAAAAAATGTAATAAGGGATTGGCCTTCTGCTTTTTTTTTTTTTTTTTTCAGCTCATACCTGAGTGTGTTGGAATTGGTATTTCTTCCTGCAATTCTAGAGTCTCAACAAAACGCCATAATGGCACCCCAAACGCAGTGCATATTTTGCGCGATTGTAATGCGACAAATTGCATGAAAATCGTGGCAAAACACTCACTGCCTAACCCGCCTGGCTCAAAATTTTGGTACATGAGCTTTTTTTGGCACATTTTTGAAGTGGAGGGCGGCTTATTCAAAATAAAGGGTGCTGCACCAAAAATGCGCTATAATACACAACGTCGCAGCGTGTAAATGAGGCCTCAATGGGGGGGGGGGGGGTTGTATGGTACAAAACATTGGCCAACAGATTTTCCTTTTGAATGCTCCGTGCAAATATTGAGGCGTGACCTGTGCCACTGAAAAACAAATATGGAGCCCTCTGTGCACAAAGAGGTGGTTCTCCTCCCACGTTGGTCTGCGGTAGTTTTATGACTGCAATCACAAAGCTTTTGCAGGGTGAACAAAGTGACATGAATATTGAAACCTTGTTAACCCCTCTGTGCCTCCGCTGTGGATGTCTAATCTTCATAAATCTGCTTATGCTGAGCTCTACAAGTGCTTACGTTAGGAGAAAGTTACACTAAGCCAAGGCACATGGGAGGAACAGGTGCACTTGTCCCTTTTAACTGCGGGTTGCACAGAGTAAGTGCTTTGCCTGACTACAGCAGACAGTGACCCCCCCCCCCCCCCCCCCGGGTGACACTTGTCTGCTCCTGACCTTAACATTGACAGTGCTATTGGAATTTTCTGCTGGGATGACTGTCTCCTGATCAGAGCGTTGGGTGGTCTACCAGCTTTTGTGAAGACTACCTTAATGTGGACAGACACAGATAATGGGTATTGCTGGTAAAGTGTGTTTAGGTAGACGTGACTTGGGCAAAGACAGGCAGACAGCACAGGGTAATATTGGTTAGGTTGGCTACTGTGTTTTTAAAAGGCACATAGCGAGTAAATGGTGAACCTGTTTCCATTGAGTCATTATGCAGCACTACAAGACACTAAATGCTCAGATTTAAATCTGAACCCCAGAAAATGGATAAATGTACCCAAATGAATGCTTATCTGTCGGAGGATTTGTAATTCTGTCCAGCCAATTTTGTGATTCATATATCCCGACCACACAGCTTAGCCAGAAAGGTGACGCCGCTTTCTCTGTTTAAGAATACAATAATGTCGCCTTCCAGTTTGCTTCCATTGGGTGATGAGTGCAGTTGTATGACAATGGCCCAGTATCAAGATGGATGTAAATGACAATGGCCCAGTATCAAGATGGATGTAAATGACAATGGCCCAGTATCAAGATGGATGTAAATAGGCAGGGGTATGTAGCCACTTACTCTGCCTAGCCGAGACCACCTTGGAGTAGGGTATGCATGGCTAGCTGTAAAGATTCTGGTTATTTATAATGTGGAAATAAGTTGCAGTATAATGGACCGGGCATTTAAAAAATATTGGCTGTGTTTTACAAGTTGGCAAGGTGTTGTATTGTAAGTGTATAGATTTAATTTTGTCCCCCAGGAGGATCGCCTCCTCCCCTGGCGCTGTCCCCCCAGCAGACTCACCTCCTACCCTGGCGCTGTCCCCCCAGCAGGCTCGCCTCCTCTCCTCCATCAGGCTCGCCTCCTCCCATGGCGCTATCCCCCCCAGCAGGCTCGTCTCCTTCCCTCCTTCAGGGTCACCTCCTCCCCTGGCGCTGTCCCCCAGCAGGCTCGCCTCCTCCCCTGGCGCTGTCCCCCGCAGGCTCGTCTCCTCTCCTGGCGCTGTCATCTCTGTTCCCCCCCCCCCCCGCGCAGGCTCGTCTCCTCTCCTGGCGCAGTCATCGTCGTTCTCCTCCCTCTGCCGGCGCTGTCCTCCACCAGGCTCGCCTCCTCTGCCGGCGCTGTCCCCCACCAGGCTCACCTCCTCTGCCGGCGCTGTCCCCCCACCAGGCTCGCCTCCTCTGCCGGCGCTGTCCCCCCACCAGGCTCGCCTCCTCTGCTGGCGCTGTCCCCCCACCAGGCTCGCCTCCTCTGCCGGCGCTGTCCCCCCACCAGGCTCGCCTCCTCTGCCGGCGCTGTCCCCCCACCAGGCTCGCCTCCTCTGCCGGCGCTGTCCCCCCACCAGGCTCGCCTCCTCTGCCGGCGCTGTCCCCCACCAGGCTCGCCACCTCTGCCGGCGCTGTCCCCCACCAGGCTCGCCACCTCTGCCGGCGCTGTCCCCCCCACCAGGCTCGCCGGCGCTGTCCCCCCACCAGGCTCGCCTAGTCCCTCACTGGTGATCCTGCTTTGGGTCCTTGTTTGATTACTTCCCGTTTTATAGAGTGAAAACACTCTGTATCTGTCTCCCAATGAGCTCTGCGTTGTCACATGGCAGTTTCAACAGACCTTATCCAAGCATGGTCCACTATTGTCCCCATCAGGAAACCCACCCTGAGAAATATGTGCCCACTGCTGGAGTGCATATAGACTGAACTGCCCGCAGGGAATCTGTGGCACTGAGATGTAACGAAGAACTCAAAATGGGTGAAAACAAGTATTTTATTAAATAGAAAAATGGCAGTTGTTTCAGCAAACTAATTGTCAGGATTTACGTGTTCTTTATTGTAACCACAGAATGCATACATACAAACATAAGCATTACACTGACCAAATAGAAAAACTATGAACACGCCGGTCTTTTTATACATTTGTCAGGAGCCTTGGTTCCTAGGAACGTCCTTACCTATATATATAAAAAGACATTCCAGTTGTTCCTTCTGTTCTTGACTGGCGGGCTACATCGCCCTTCACCAGCAGCTTTGTGTACAGCGCAGAACAGCTGACTCTGGAAATTGTCTGGAGATGACACGCAATGATATCATCATCCGCTGGGCCTGTTACACCGATATGAACTTCTTGTGGTTGAAAAAAGACACCGGTTAATCAAGCCTGACCTTTGGCTGTTTCCCCCTTTCTGTTGATACTAAAGAAATCGTAAAAACCCCAGGGCGTGCTATTTTTGGATTTGCCTTACATGAGGAAAATTGATTCTTTTGTGGGTCTGGTTCTTAGGTGACTGTAATTAACCCTAAAGAGCCACAGCTGTTGTAGTAGAACGACCTTGAAGGGCTGATGGCTACTCTTCCAGAGCATGTCACATAGGTGCGCTAGATGTGTACCATGTGGCGGTGCCGACGTGATGGAGTCACCTGCCTTATTGGACTTTAAGTGCAGAGCATCATTGTGATGTCACCTCAGGGGGCGGGTCTATGATTCCCTGTACTCACAGATGTTCTCAGTCTTCCAGGTTAAATTATTATTAATATACAGAATTTATATAGCGTTAACAGTTTACGCAGCGCTTTACAATATAAAAGCGAGACGATACAGTTATAATACAATACAATGCAAGAGGATTAAGAGGGCCCTGCTCAGAAGAGTTTACAATCTAATAGGGTGGTGCAGGTGGTACAAAAGGTTGTAACTGTGGGGAATGATCTGATGGAAGTGGTAAAAGATTAGTTGGAGGAGTGATGGGATTCCCTGAAGAGATACTGTTTCAGGGATCGCCTGAAGGTAGCTAGAGTAGGGGATAGCCGGATAGGTTGAGGTAGCGAGTTCCAGAGGATGGGAGAGGCTCTGCAGAAATCCTGGGGACGAGCATGGAAGGAGGAGACGAGGGAGCTTGAGAGTAGGAGGTCTTGAGAAGAGCGGAGAAGATGGGTTGGGTCAAATTTGGTGATGTAGCTCGGGGCAGAGTTGTGAATGGCTTTGTATGGTGTTGTTAGTATTTTGAACTTTAATTCACTGGGCGATTGGGAGCCAGTGTAGGGATTGGAGGAGAGAGTTGGCAGACGCTGAATGGTGGGTAAGGTGGATAAGTCTGGCAGCAGCTTTCAGGATAGACTGAAGAGGGGATAGCCTATGGAGGGGCAGGCCAATGAGAAGGGAGTTGCAATAGTCAAGGCGAGAGATAACGAGGAAGGAAGGAGTGCGCTGGAGCTTGTGGATATTGTGGCACCCATAGTGATACTCATTCTGAAATGCTTCCTCGGCGTCTAAGGTACACCAGTCTATATCACACTGCTAAGCCCATCAGAGCAACGTCCATTCGCTGAATCCACCAGAAATTAAGTGTGACAATCGTGACATTGTGCAATATTTGTGTAATCTGCAAAAAAAATGTCTGAAATTTAAAAAAAGTCTCAGCTGCTCGTAGCACTCTCTATATGCAGACAAACAAGTCCGTGCTGAAAATGCAAGCTTGCCAATTTCTCCGTCTGGTGGCGTCTCTCCTGTCTTCCCCCTTTGGAGACAGACGACATGATTATCCATGGGATACTTTTGTCCCTTGAAGGAGGATTTATTATGCAGGACTGCTTTTGTTTTGTGTGTGTGTGTGTGTGTGTGTGTGTGTGTGTGTGTGTGTGTGTGTATGTGTGTATGTATATATGTATGTATATATGTATATATATATATATATATATATATATATATATATATAATAAAAAAAATGTATGTGTTTGTGTATATATATCAATTTTCAGAGGTGCACCCGAATGGGAAATTTTTGGTACCGAAAATGCCAGTTTAAATACTGTATACCGTATATACTCGAGTATAAGCCGAGGCACCTAATTTTACCAAAAAAAATTGGGAAAACGTATTGACTCGAGTATAAGCCTAAGGTGTCCATCTGCATGCCTCACTGTGCCCATGACTAACACTGACGTTTAGGCGTTTAACATGGGAGTCTATGGAAGGGGTGCCCGGCTTTGAAAAATCGGTGCTCCCCGGCCGTAGGTCCCCCGGACAACAAACTTTGCACACTTGTAGAGGAAGAGTTTGGGGTCCGATACCTTTAACACAAGGAAAGCTCAAGAAAAATGCATTCCTTTAAATTTTATGTATGTCTTCACACTGGTCCGTTGTATTTCCTTGTGTTGTTCAAAATTTTGTTTGCTACATTTTAGATCAGTTACAAAAAAAAACGCACCACCCAGTTGAAATACATTGGAAAGGAAGCAAGAGCTTTGAGTCACTCGAAGCGCATCAATAACTTCAAGGTCCATAAACACATGGGTGAGCGAGTTTGGGGTGGAGGAACTTGACTGGCCAGCACAGAGTCCTGACCTCAACCTGATAGAACACCTTTGTGATCATTTAAAGCAGAGACTGCGAGCCAGGTCTTCAGTGCCTGACCTCACAAATGCGCTTGAAGAATGGTCGAACATTCCCATAGACACTCCTAAACCTTGTGGATGGCCTCCCTATAAGAGTTGAAGCTGTTATAGCTGCAAAGGGCGGGCCAACTCAATATTGAACCCTACAGACTAACAGTAAGATTGCCGCAACTTTGCGGCGGCGTAGCTTAAGGAATTTAAGCTACGCCGCCGTAAGTTAGCGAGGCAAGTACATGATTCACAATGTACTTGCCTGCTAAGTTACGGCGGCGTAGCCTAAAGCGGCGGGCGTAAGGGCGCCTAATTCAAATGTGTTTGGGGGGGCGTGTTTTATGTTAATAGTGCTTGACCTTACGTTTCTTTCAAACTGCGCATGCGCCGGGCGCCTACATTTCCCAGTGTGCATTGCGGCTAAGTACGCCGCACGGGCCTATTGATTTCGACGTGGACGTAAACGACGTAAATCCCGATTCACGGACGACTTACGCAAACAACGTAAAAAATTTGAATTTCGACGTGGGAACGGCAGCCATACTTAACATTACTATTCCATTAGGGCTAAGCTCTAACTTTAGGCGGCCTATCTCTAACGTAAACGGCGTAAAAGTACTGCGTCGGTCGGGCGTACGTTCGTGAAGCAGTGTATCTACTCATTTACATATTATACGCCGACCGCAATGGAAGCGCCACCTAGCGGCCATCCGAAATATTGCAATCTAAGATAGGACGGCGCAAGCCGTCGTATCTTAGATATGTTTAAGCGTATCTCTGTTTGAGAATACACTTAAACATAAGTCGGCGTAGATTCTGAGTTAGGTCGGCGTATCTACTGATAAGCCGGCCTAACTCTTACTGAATCTACCTATAAGACACCATTAAAAAGCATGTATAAAGGCAGGTGTCCCAATACTTTTGGCAATATAGTGTAGCTTGCTAGTAATGCCAAAATCAAATAAAATATATTCAGCAGATTTTCGGTCATCATATTGGCAAGTATTTATACTATATTAAAACCTGACTGAACTTTAAGCTTAAAGCGGATGTGCCACTAAAAAACTATATTAAAAGCAAGCAGCTACAAATACTGCAGCTGCTGACTTTTAATATAAGGACACTTACCTGTCCTGGAGTCCAGCGGTGATCGCAGCAGATGACGAGCCGATCGCTCGTCACCCTGCTGCTCCCCCCTCCATCCACGGTGAGGGAACCAGGAAGTGAAGCGCTCCGGCTTCACTGCCCGGTTCCCTACGGCGCATGCGCGAGTCGCGCTGCGCCCGCCGATTGGCTCCCGCTGTGTGCTGGGAGCCGAGTGTTCCCAGCATACAACGGGGGGGCGACGGGAAGCGGAGGAAAAACCCGTCCTTTGCCCGTATCGTAGGGCCGGAAGTGGGTGCAGATACCTGTCTTTAGACAGGTATCTTCCCCCCCCCCCCTTCCCCCTGAAAGGTGTCAAATGTGACACCGGAGGGGGGGAGGGTTCCAATCAGCGGGACTCCACTTTAGAGTGGAGATCCGCTTTAAATCAGTTGAGTCCATTCCAAGTGCATCAAATCAAAAGGCGTTCCAAGTCTACATTTTCTTTTCTTTAGAAATCAGCCTGAGTAAAAAGCCTTCCCTCTGCCAGTATGCCTCAGGAAATAACCATTTCTCTCTGTGTGGAAGCAGCAGTCACTCTGCAGAGGTCCACCACTACCCTGCTGAGTCAGACCTTCAAGTCTCCAATCGGCAAAGCTGACCCTGATGATTGGAGGGCTGCAAACCAAGGTTTCATACCAGCGTCTGAATTGCTATCTAATGAAGACACAAGTTGGTCGTGTCCTCTTTTAATAAGCTCTTGAATTTAAAAATTGACCCCAACGTTTCATAGGCTCTGCTCTGCCTTCTAATAACCAACTTCAGGAATATTCCTAATGATTTAAATGTCATTTATAATTGACTGGCTTTGTGTGAAAAGTCATGTAGTGCGTTATGATAATTGGCAATTAGTAGTTCGAAGGAAGAATGAACATTTCCAAGCAGTGATGAAGCTGGTATGTGGCATCCTGGCATCCTGGTTTCTATAGTCACCTGTCCACACACGTTCCTTGCCCCACGTGTACTTCACTCGGCATCACACCTTCATCCTGTTGGGACAGGATGTGAAAAAAAAAATGGACAATGTCCTATAATTGCCGTTTTACGCAGTTCAGCGTGGAAGTGGCCACATTCACAGAATACAATATATATATATCTATAATGAGCTGCACAATTCTGAATTGTTGCGCCGTGAGAATCACGATCCTCTCAGCGTAACATCTTTCATATTATACAAAAAAAATTGGCCTAACTTTACTGTCTTCTAGCTGGATCCACGTAGATGTGCCTAACGTTAGGCAGGCGTAGCGTATCTCATTTACGCTACGCCGCCGTAAGTTAGAGAGGCAAGTGCTGTATTCACAAAGCACTTGCGTCCTAAGTTACGGCGGCGTAGCATAAATGTGCCGGCCTAAGCGGCCAAATTCAAATTGTGAAAAGGTGGGCGTGTTTTATGCTAATGAATCGTGACCCTGACGTGATTGACGTTTTTAACGAACGTCCATGGACATATACCAGTGCGCATGCTCCAAATTAGGCCGCAAAAACTTATTGGTTTCGACGTGAACGTAAATTATGCCCAGCCCCATTCACGGACGACTTGCGCAAACGACGTAAAAATTTTAAAATTCAACGCGGTTCCGACGTCCATACTTAACATTGGCTGCGCCATCTTTTTGGTGGGATATCTTAAACAGCGTATCTTTACTGCGACGGGCAAGTGTACGTTCGTGAATAGGCGTATCTCGCTGATTTACGCATTCTAGGCGTAAATCGGCATACACGCCCCTAGCGGCTGGCCTAAATAGACAGCTAAGATACGACGGCGCAGGCGGTCGTATCTTAGCTAGATTTAAGTGTATCTCAATTTAAGAATACACTTAAATATACGACGGCGCAGATTCAGAGTTACGCCGGCGTATCTACTGATACGCCGGCGTAACTCTCTCTGAATCTGGCTATTCATTTATTTTTTTGGTCACGTGCAGTGTTGTTTTTGCGCCAAACGTATCTTTTGGAATTATGGCCAAAATATTCAACCTTGGTTTCATCAGACCATAATACATTCCCCCACATGCTTTTCGGAGACTTCAGATGTGTTTTTGCTAAATTTAGCCAGGCTTGGATGTTTTTCTGAAGAAAAGGCTTCTATCTTGCCACTTTACCCCGTAGCCCAGATGATTGACGTCTTGAGAAAAACTCCCCCCCGGCGGATAAGGCGCGTCACGAGTTTCCGAAAGTAGCCGAACTGCGAGTTGGCTCTATACGGCTCCTAGTCGGTGCGCAGGCGCCGTATAGAGCAGAATGTAATGTTATATACATGTTTTATTAACACAGAAATCCCTGTTCTGAGAGGAGAGACAGATCGTGAGTTCTTACTAGCTAGGAACAACGATCTGTCATTTCCTCCAGTCACTCCCATCCCCCTACAATTTAGAACACACACAAGGGAACACAGTTAACCCCTTGATCACCCCCTAGTGTTAACCCCTTCCCTGCCAGTGACATTTACACAGTAATCGGTGCATTTTTTTTTTTTAGCACTGATCACTGTATAATTGCCAAAGGCACCAAAAATGTGTCAAAGGTGTCCGATCTGTCCGCCATAATGTAGCTGATCACCAACAGTGCTAGTAAAAAAAAAAATAATAATAAAAATGCCATAAATCTTTCCCCTATTTTGTGCAAACCAATCACTATAAGCTTATTGTGATTTTTATTACCCAAAATGTGTAGAATACATATCGGCCTAAACTGCTGAAAAAAATGGTGCTTTTTAAAAAATAAATACAGAATTAGGATATTTGATATAGCAAAAAGTACAAAATATTGTGTTTTTATTTTTTGCGCTATAAAAAAAAAACTGCAGAGATGATCGAATACCACCAAAAGAAAGCTTTATTTGTGGGGGGGAGAAGGACGTCTATTTTGTTTGGGTACAGCGTCGCACGAGCGCGCAATTGTCAGTTAAAGCAACGCAGTGCCGTATTGCAAAAAATGGCCTGGTCCTTGAGCAGCCAAATCTTCTGGGGCTGAAGTGGTTAAAGTTTCTGTAGGTGTTTTGGCAGCCTCCCTGACCAGTTTTCTTCTCGTCTTTTCATCAGTTTTGGAGGGACGTCCAGTTCTTGGTAATGTCACTGTTGTGCCGTATTTTTTCCAATTGATGATGACTGTGTTCCATGGTATAGCTCAGGGGTGCCCAACCTTTTGAAGAGTGAGGGCCACCTAAGTGACTTGGTAACCGGTCGCGGCCACAATGAGCGGAGCGGGTGGATGGCAGCCCACTCTACTCTATAGAGCCCACTCTACTTTTTTTTTTTTGTGGATCGGATTGGAGGTAGGCGTTTGTAAACGGACACAAGTCAATTTAAATCTGCTACTCCTTAGAGGTAAATGGAGGGTCCGATTGGGTCGGACTGACCGTGTCAAAGGGGCCTATGGCTCAGTGCAGGTAACCTGCAGGTGCACTGCTCTGCACCTGCGAATCAGTTTGTAAGCAGCCCGGTAACCACTGCAGAACAGATATGACCATATACCGTATTTATCGGGGTATTGCGCGCGCTCCGGCGAATAGCGCACACCCCTAAAGTGGACCCGCATTCCTGAAATGCCGTCATATCTCTCAGAGTATCTATGCGACTGATTCATAGAATCAGTTACGCATTGATAGCCCTTAGATCCGACACGCTGGGTGGAGTTCGCGTCGTATTCCAGCGTCGGGTATGCAAATGAGGTTTTACGGCGATCCACGACGGTTTTTCGCGTTCGTTACGTCGTTGCTAGTATAGTTTCCCGTCGCAAAGTTAGTAGTCGTTTTACCTGCCCTAACTTTACACAGCCCATGTTAAAGTATGGCCGTCGTTCCCGCGTCGAATTAAAAAAATTTTTTTTCTTGCGTAAGACGTCCGGGAATACGAAAGTACGCTACGCACGCCGCCGTTCGAAAAAATGACGTCACTTCGCGCAAAGCACGGCGGGAATGTCAAAACGGAGCATGCGCAGTAGGTCCGGCGCGGGAGCGCCCTAATTTAAATGGCACACGCCCCTTTGAATCACGCTGGCTTACGCCGGAGGCCGCCGGCGTAAGTTTTCACGCAAGTGCTTGGTGAATCAGGCACTTGCGATGAAAACTTGCGGCGGTGCAACGTATATACGATGCGTTACGCCGCCGCGATTCTACATGAATCTGGCCCTGTGATTTTGGTAATAAACTTGCCTTTACTAACAGTATTCTATTCTATTCCATCCCAGAGCAGGAAGTCGCGGGCCACATTGGAGGGCTCCGTGGGCCACATGTGGCCCCCGGGCCACTGGTTGGGCACCCCTGGTATAGCTAATACCTTGGAAATTCTTTTGTACTCTTCTCCTGACTGATACCTTTTTAACAATGCTGTTTCCCTTGTAGTGTTTTTGCTTTGACTACCATCCCTTTGTGATTCATTGGTTTATTTTTTATGTAGCCAGTATTAATATTCTACTTGCACAAGACCCAGTGATAGTTTCTGTTTATCCCTTCGTTTTATCTTTTATTTATTTTTTTTCCTGTGCATTTTTTCTTTTTGTTCCAAATGTTTTTATTAGATATATAGAAGCAGTCAGAAATAGTAACATATACATTGCATTACATAAGGTTAACAATGTCACAAAGTGCATACAGAGATAAATAAACAGCGACCAAATTTTTATTCCAGTCTTGTAAAATTTTTATAATAAGAAAAAGAGTGCTCCAATAAAATATCCATTTCATAAATAAATTGGGGGTCCTCTAAAAGAGAGGGGACCTAAACCCACTCCCGAAACCCCGGACGAGGGAGCGAAGATCCACCCGGAGAGGTGCATGGGGTCGGGGGCCCTGTTACTAAAAAGATCATATGATATACCAATGTCAGTCACGTCCTCAAACCATCCACCCCTAAAGGGAACTACTCTGTGGACGGGAGGGTAACCGCGGCACCAACCCAACGGGTGAGGGCTGACCTAGTCCTCGGGCTCATAGGGTCCCCCTAAGGTAAACAAGGGTAGGAGTCAGCTGTGCCAAAAAAGAGGGGAAGAGATAGAGAGAGAAAAAAAAAAGGGGTGGGAGGGGGGGGTGAACGGAAGCCCACCCCCGAGAATCCCAAAAGGGGTTCGGACTGATAATCTTCTCGAATTACGCGCAGGTAACCTACCCAACCATTGTTGTCATTAGGGTTGTCCAGATACCGATACCAGTATCGGTACCGATACCGAGTATTTGCGGGAGTACTCGTACTCGCGCAAATACCCCCGATACCTAAATAGAATACTTCCCCCCCCCCCCCCCGCCGCTGCCGCCGCATCGCACCGCCGCATCGAAAGCCGTCGCATGGGTTAAACGCCGTGCGGGAACATCACAGCTTTCATTTGAATAGCTGTAGTGTTCCCGCGCGTATAGACACTCCCCCTTGCTCGGGATTGGATGGGTGATCGTGATCTGTCCAATCCCGAGCAAGGGGGAGTGTCTATACATGCGGGCAAAACAGCTATTCAAATGAATGCTGTGATTTTCTCCATGCGGCGGCTTTCGGCGGCAAAGGTATGGAGGGACATGGCTGGAGGGACATGGCTGCATATGTGAGGGACATGGCTAGAGGGACATTGCTGCATATGGGGGGGGGACATGGCTGCATTTGTGGGGGGACATGGCTGCATTTGGGGACACATTTAAAAAAAGTATCGGTATTCGGTATCGGCGACTACTTGAAAAAAAGTATCGGTACTTGTACTCGGTCCTAAAAAAGTGGTATCGGGACAACCCTAGTTGTCATCATTGAAAGTGTAGTCCTCTAATAGTGTCTACTGAAATTTACATTCCGATTCAAGTGCATCTTAAATGAGAAAGAAAGCTGAAATGGCATGGGGGGGGGGGGAGAAAGTTAAGAAGGAAAAGGTTGTCTTTTAGTCCAGCTATTAAGTGGGGTTAGTTGATTTAGAGTGTCAGGGCGATCAAGCGGCGTTCCAATCGTTTTATCTTTTATGACTATAACAACTTCCTGAGAATGGCGGTATACTAATGTACGGCTCACGTTTAGTACGCAAGACAAAGAGCAAAGAACATTACTGTATATTGTACGATGTTAAA
Source organism: Rana temporaria (assembly GCF_905171775.1). Lineage (NCBI taxonomy): Eukaryota > Metazoa > Chordata > Amphibia > Anura > Ranidae > Rana > Rana temporaria. The sequence continues at coordinate 29,028,426 of NC_053494.1, read as the reverse complement.
GGGGTTGTAAAGGTACAATTTTTTTTTTTTCCCCCTAAATGGCTTCCTTTACCTTAGTGCCGTCCTCCTTCACTTACCTCATCCTTCCATTTTGCTTTTAAATGTCCTTATTTCTTCTGAGAAATCCTCACTTCCTGTTCTTCTGTCTGTAACTCCACACAGTAATGCAAGGCTTTCTCCCTGGTGTGGAGTGTCATGCTCGCCCCCTCCCTTGGACTACAGGAGAGTCAGGACGCTCTCTATGTTGCAGATAGAGAAAGGAGCTTTGTGTTAGTGGGCGTCCTGACTCTCCTGTAGTCCAAGGGAGGGGGCGAGCACGACGGTAAAGGAAGCTATTTAGGGGAAAAAATTGTACCTTTACAACCCCTTTAAATGGTCCATTTATTTGGCTTTGGAAAAGTGAAATGTAAAAGGTTAGGAAAGCCATACACGTGTTTCTCTAGCCAGGGACATGCGGTAGAGAAGATGGTGAATTTCCTTCCTGGTTTGCAGTTCATGTGCGGTGAGCGTCTTTGCTTATCTAGGGAGAAAGGGAACAGCTGCTTAACGATGACAGAATTTTCCAACAAGGACTTCCAGTAATCAGAAGTGCTCAGTAATGCATGGTAGAGATAAAGTAGACCCTCGAGGAACTTTACTCAGATGGTAATTGTGTCGGATCACAGAAGGTTAAAGCCGAGCTCCAGTTATACATTTGAAAAGACACCTATGAAGGTTTTATATTCCATAAAATCATGAAATGTATTTTTAAATGCTGCTAGTGTAAGGGCCCTTTCACACGGGCGGATCAGTAATGATCCGCCTCCGTGTGTCCGCTTTGCTCAGCGGGGATCCTATGTAAAATCCCCGCTGAGCCGTCTGCTTACAGGGCGGTCCCCGCACACTGTGCAGGGACCGCCCTGCATTTCCTCCGCTCTCCCCCATGGGGGATCAGATGAATACGGACCGTGGGGTAGATTCAGAAAGAGATACGATGGCGTATCTCCTGATACGCCATCGTATCTCTGAGATCCGACGGTCGGATCTATGCGACTGATTCATAAGAATCGGTTACGCATAGATCTCCCTTAGATCCGACAGGTGTAAGTGACTTACACTGTCGGATCTTAGGCTGCAATCTCCCGCCGGCCGCTAGGTGACGCTTCGGTTTTTTACGCGACGAATATGCAAATTCCGATTTCCGCCGATTCAGAAACGAACGCCCGCCGTTTTTTTTTTACGTTGTTTGCGTTCGGCTTTTTCCGACGTATACTTACCCCTGCTATATGTGGCGTATTCAATGTTAAGTATGGCCGTCGTTCCCGCGCCGAGTTTTGAATTTTTACGTCCTCCTTCAGAGGTGCCCATCAGTGCCAACTCATCAGTGCCCGTCAGTGAAGAAGGATTTTTTTTTTTTTTTTTTTTTTTTATAACCGAAACAAAGAAAAACTTTTTTTTTTTTAACTCCAGTCTTTTTTTCCATTTGTTTAGCTAGTAAAAAAATAAAAACTCCAGTGGTGATCAATTACCACCAAAATAAAGCTCTATTTGTTGGAAGAAAATTATAAAAATGTAGTTTGGGTACAGTGTTGCATGACCGCGCAATTGTCATTCAAAGTGTGACAGCGCTGAAAGCTAATAATTAGTGCCCGGTATTGAAGTGGTTAAAGCGGAGGTTCCGGCGCTTTTTTTTTTCCTTAAAAGCCAGCAGCTACAAACACGGCAGCTGCTGACTTTTAAAAAATGGACACTTAGACCCCTTTCACACTGAGGAGTTTTTCAGGCGGTACAGCGCTAAAAATAGCGCTGCTATACCGCCTGAAAAACTCCTGCACTGCATATTTAATGTGAAAGCCCGAGGGCGGTATTAACCCTTTATCGGCCGCTAGCGGGGGTTAATACTGCACCGCTAGCAGCCAAATCCCGCGGCAAGTCCCATGGTATAGCGCCGCTATTTTTACCGCCACTGCGCCTCCCGCCCCAGTGTGAAAGGGGCCTTGCCTGTCGAGTGCGCCCGCGATGTCAGCTGCTGAGGCTGAGAAATCGCTCGGTCCTTGGCTGCTTCCGCCGCCATCCTCGGTGAGGGAATCAGGAAGTGAAGCCTTGCGGCTTCACTGCCCGATTCCCTACTTCCCATGCGCAAGGTCCCGGCTCTCTCCTGGAAGCAGAAGACAGCGGGGGGTGATGTGACAGGCTGGATTACCCGCAGGGATCCAAACCTGGAAGTGGTGCAAATACTTGTCTCAGACTGGTATCTGCACCCCCCTCCCCCATGAAAGGTGCCAAATGTGACACCGGAGGGGGGGAGGGATCCAAAAAGTGGAAGTTCACTTTTTGTGTGAACCTCCGCTTTAAGGAATCCAGAACTTTGATTTGCATCGTACAGATAATCTATTGATTTTTTTTTTTTTTTTTTGTCAATGCAAATTAGCACATAAAGCGTTATATTTGGGTACATTTTTTAAATACGAGTTGAATTATATTTTAAATAATGCATAATCTCCCATTCTGGCTTCACAAACGGAGACATATGAAATTGCTTATATAAGATATCTAATCAACTCGGCAATTATAAACGATATTTTTAGACTACAGCTTAATGTTGAACTGATAAGAAAGCTATTTTTTTATTTCTTCTGGCCACAGTGGAGAAAGGTTATCGGGCTTTTATTACTTTTCTAGCTGTCATGGGACACCAATAAAAACATTTTTTATTCAACACTTCCTTACTCTTCTGCAAAGACCTAGTTATAGCAGAAGTTTCACTTTCATTCATATACAGTATCTCACAAAAGTAAGTACACCCCTCACATTTTTGTAAATTATTTATTATATCTTTTCATGTGACAACACTGAAGAAATTACATTTTGCTACAATGTAAAGTAGTGAGTGTATAGCTTGTATCTGAGTCCGAGCCGTCGTATCTATGCGCCTGATTCTTAGAATCAGTTACGCATAGATTTGTATTAGATTCCAACCGGCTTAAGTCTCTCACGCCGTCGTATCTTAACTGCATATTAACGCTGGCCGCTAGGGGCGTGTACGCTGATTTACGCCTAGAAATATGTAAATCAGCTAGATACGCAAATTTACGAACGTATGCCCGGCCGACGCAGTACAGATACGCCGTTTACGTTAGGTTTTTCCCAGCGTAAAGTTACCCCTGCTATATGAGGCGTACATATGTTAAGTATGGACATCGTTCCCACGTCGAATTTTGAAAATTTTACGTCGTTTGCGTAAGTCGTTCGCGAATAGGGCTGGGCGTCATTTACTTTCACGTCAAAAGCATTGGCTTCTTGCGGGTTAATTTGGAGCATGCGCACTGGGATACTTTCACGGACGGCGCATGCGCTGTTCGTAAAAAGCGTCATTTACATGGGGTCACACGCCCACATCTACCACATTTGAATTAGGCTGGCTTACGGCGGCCTATTTACGATACGCCGCCGCAACTTTCGTTTGAGAATACGGCACTTGCCTGTAAAAGTTGCGGAGGCGTAACGTAAATAGGATACGTTACGCCCGCACAAAGATACGCCATTCTACGTGAATCCCGGACATTATTTTTTACTTTCTGCTTTAGAACATACCCAATTTAAAAAAAATGGTAAAAATCTAATTCCTTCATAAACTTAGGCAAGTATGTATTCTGCTACATCCCAATAAGCGTATGTGGATTGTTTACGTGAACTTTATATCTTCAAACTACGGTATATATTTATGGAAATTGTATTTTATATATTTTTTTACTAGTAAGGGCAATGAGCAGCGACTTCTAGTGGGGCTGCGATATTGCAGCGGACAGTCCGATACTAACTGACGTGACATTAATCTGTGCTAAAAATACACACACTCACTGTAATAATGACACTGGCTGGGAAGGGGTTAAATATCTAGGGCAATCAAAGGGTTAAATGTGTGCCTAGCAAGTGTTTTGGTGTACAGTGTGTGTGCTGTTTTTACTAGGGGAAAAAATGAACACAATACACCCCCCCACTCCCCTTTGTCAGAACGGCCATCTGCCTTGTTTACATAGATTGCCGTTCTGTGTTCTTTACTGGCGATTGTTGGGTGCCGGAGGACATCGAGTGCCTGGCACCCGCAGATCAGCTTCTGATGTGAATATTTACAGCAGAATTGGTGCGCCCCCTACAGGCGGAAATGCCAATTTACGTATATATACGTTATCCGGCGCACAGCTGCCGCCCTGTAGCAGTAAAACTGCTATAGGGCACTGAGCAAGTAGTTCAAAGATTGTATAACTTGTAAATCGTTCACTTGTGATAGTCCATGTTTAATAACTTTGTATTCTTGTCTGCTTTTAATGCTGCTTTATTGAATATCCCTCTACTGGTTTGAGTGTGTATATGCATGTCATGTCATATCATTTTTCTTTGTGGCTCACTGATTTTTTTTATTGCTTTTTGTTTTTTAGGCTTCCAGTCCCTATGGCTGCCCCCTCCTCCTGTGGGGAGTGGTCATGCTGTCGCTGTACCTTCTTGAATCCTCAGGGGCAGCGACACTGCTCCATCTGTGAAGCTCCACGCCACCTTCCGGACCTCAACCACATCTTGCGGCTCAGCTCGGCTGAGCAACGCTGGTCCTGCAGTCGCTGTACCTTCTCCAATCTCGCTCCCATCAACCCATCACCACCTCCAGCCACTTGCCAGCTCTGTGGGTTTCTGCCTCCTCCGGCCATTCCCAATGGCATCTCACGCGGACCTCAAGAGGACGCAGTCTCTCCTACCCAAGATTCGGATGTTGAGGACATTACACCTCCTAGCCTGCCATCTGTACCAGCTATTGGGTGGAGTTGTCCACGCTGCACTCTGCTTAACACTCCTGTGTCCAGCTCCTGCTCTGCCTGTGGTGGGCCACGCAAATTGTCTTTGCCCAAAATCCCGCCAGAGGCGCTGGTTGTCCCTGAGGTTGTCCCACCTCCTGCTGCATTTCAGGGCCCAGATGAACAAGCCTCAGGTCCTCTACGTGAACCAGATTCCCCCAGACCGCTGCCGTCACTGCCACTGTCACCTGGACCACATAATATTCCCGTACCAAGAAGTCGAAGGGAAGTGGCACCAGATAATCCGCTCTCTCCTCCTCCTTCCACCTCAAGTCGTCTTCCTAAACGCCTGAGCGTCTTGGAAGAGGAAATGCCAACACCTGAAACAACGCCATCTTCTGCTGATCCACATAGCTCTGACACCAGCTGGCCGTGCGGGAAATGCACCTTTCGGAATCTTAGTAGTGCCAGCAGATGTCGAGTTTGCGGGGCAGTGCGGACAAATGAGGGTCTTAATGGTTCAACTGGAACTGAGGGACTACCATCACCCTCCAGCATAGTAGTGATCCCCATACCAGCTCCCCGTAGGGCAGAGTGGGCCTGCCCAGCATGTACCCTCTTAAATGAGACTCTATCCACACACTGTGTGGCTTGCCACACGCCACAGGTATATTTGGCACAGCACCACAAGCGAGGGGGGAGAATGCTGCGGCGTAGAGAGAGTGTCAGGGCGGAGACACGAAGGCAGACGGACGAGGGCGAGGCCAAGGAGCTTTGGGAGAATATTGTCAGTTTTTGTCGAGAGGTAAGCCATTTACAAGTACTTTTTTTTAGAAAATTCTCTAAACTTCATGTAATGCTTTTTCCTTCATCAGTTCCTTTCTTTCTGTTTGTCATATGGCCAGAAATATTGACAGAGTGACCAGTAAGGATGAGCTCTGGCGTGTTCGCATTGAACACGTGCGGAGCCCGCCAGGAAGTCGGCACCCGCGCTGCGCTAATCACAGCCAGGCAGACATTTCCTGATCTCTGCAGCCGAGCATCGGGAAATGTCTGCCTGGCTGTGATTAGCACAGCGCGGGTACCGACTTAATGGCGGGCTCCGCACGTGTTCAATGCGAACACGCCGGAGCTCATCCTTAGTGACCAGCATGGTGACGTTGGCTGATTTTAAAGGATTATGCAAAAGTGTTATACCATTGGGGCTGCATTACCTGTTGGCTTATGGGCACCAGCTGCTAGATCTCCTACCCATACCCTTTTGTTCCCATCCACTCTGGATGCAAATCTCTTCTGCAATAAAGAGCCTGCCTGTACGCCATTTTATTTTTAACTTTAGATGACGTTTGGTGGAACTGATCCACATTTTCAGCTCTCTTCCTTGGCATAGTACAGTAAAGCTTTCTTAAAATGAAGGTGCTCTCCTGTCTTGTTCCACCAGATATCCCAAATACAAGAGAATCGTTCCTTATTTTAGGAAAGTGGGCGGAGCCATGCAAATCTTTCCTTTTACGCCCCAACAGCCAAGTACACATCCAGAACTGCTGGTGGTATTGTGTAAAGATGCAGTACTCTGTAAAAGTTTAGGCAGGTGTAAAGAAATGCTGTAAAGTAAGAATGCTTTAACCACTTCATTACTGGGCACTTAAACCCACTTCGTGCCCAGACCAATTTTCAGCTTTCAGCGCTGACGCATTTTGAATGACCATTGCGCGGTCATACAACACTGTACCCAAATTATATTGTTATCATTTTTTTCCCACACATAGAGCTTTCTTTTGGTGGTATTTGATCACCTCTGCGATTTTTATTTTTTGTGCTATAAACATAAAAAAAATGAAAATTTGGAAAAAAAACACAATATTTTTTACTTTTTGTTATAATAAAATCCCAATTTTTTTAAAAAAAAATAAATATTTCCCTCGGTTTAGGCCGATACGTATTCTTCTACATATTTTTGTTAAAAAAACTCGCAATAAGCGTATATTGATTGGTTTGCGCAAAAGTTATAGCGCCTACAAAATAGGGGATAGATATTTTTTTTTTTACTTGTAATGGCGGCGATTTGCGTTTTTTTTTTGTCAGACCTGCGATATTGCGGCGGACGTATCGGACACTTTTGACACAATTTTGGGACCATTCACATTTATACAGCGATCAGTGCTACAAAAATGCACTAATTACTGTATGAATGTGACTGGCAGTGAAGGGGTTAACACTAGGGGGTGAGGAAGGGGTTAAATGTATTACCTGGGCGTGTTCTAACTGTGTGGGGGGAGGGGGGTGACTGGGGGAGGTGACCGATCTGTGTCCCTATGTAAAGGGACACAGCATCGGTCTCCTCTCTCCCTGACAGCACGTGGAGCTCTGTGTTTACACACACAGATCCACGTCCCTGCTGTGTCACCGACGATCGCGGGTGTCTGGTGGACATCACGGCCGCCAGGCACTCGCATCGGCTCCCGAGCGATGCGCCGGGCACAGTGTTTCCCCGCTGCGCGCCCCCAGCGGCGTGCACAGGGAACAACAGGACGTCCACCCGGCACTTGAGAGCCACGCTGTGGACGTCTTTTGTCCATAGCGCGGATCTCAAGTGGTTAAAATCATATACACCCGTATATACTCGAGTATAAGCAGAGGTACCTAATTTTACCCCAAAAAACTGAGAAAACCTTATTGAGTCGAGTATAAGCCTAGGGTGAGAATGCAGCAGCTACTGCAAGCGGAAAAGAGGGTCCACAATGCCCATCTGCACGCCTCGCTGTGCCCATTGCAACCTCGCTGTGCCCAACCTCACCTCGCTGTGCCCAACCCCACTGTGCCCATTGCCACCTCACTGTGCCCAACCTCACTGTGCCCATTGCAGCCTCCCTGTGCCCAAAACGGTGTACCTGAATTGTTTAAAAGTCGCGGTCCCCTCCTGGTCCCGTTCTGTGATCAGCGTTTCCCAGCAGCCTCTCACGGACGTCTTCTCATCCTCGGACTCCGTTTCCCAGCAGACACTGTGTTCAGTGTTCTGCCAATCACTGACGTCTTTTCATCCTCGGACAAGAGAAGGTCCGTGATAGGCGGAACACTGAACACAGTGTCTGCTGGGAAACGCCTATCACGGAAGGGACCAGGAGGAAGCTGCGACTTTTAAACAATGGACGCTCACGGCCCTTCAGGTACACTGACTCGAGTATCAGCCGAGGGGGGTATTTTCAGCCCTAAAAAAGGGCTGAAAAACTCGGCTTATACTCGCGTATATACGGTATGTTAATTTTGTTTTTATCAATTTACAAAATGCACAGTGAGCGAACAGAAGAGAATGGAATGTAGCTCTGTAGGTGTGCTGCAGTGCCCAAGTGCTAACAGGGAGCATCAAGTTCACAAGCAACAAGCTCACCTGTCTGCTGCTTTTTCCTTTCACAGTCAAGTCACATGCTGGGGGAGACACAAGACCTCTAAGCATTACGTAGCCTAGGTTGACATTGATGCGATTTCACATGTCAAATTGGCGACCAATTTCCAGCAATGGCACCGTCCGACTCTACTCTCCTGTACTACTTTTGGAGACTTGAGGGTGCGATTGACATCTGTGCAGCAACCCGCACAAATGTCTCTGAAATCGCCCCCACAATTTCATACCCACATGTCGGACTGACATGTGGGTATGAAATTGTGCGATTTTTAGCTGAATTCGCATGATTTCAATCCCGCTGTCAGTGTGAACCTGGGTCAGACTTTTAATATTAGGACACTTGCCTGTACTGGATTCTAGTGATGTCGGCACCCCAGCCCATGTTTACATCGGCTCTCGGGTGCTGCCAGGGGCGGACTTACAACTCATGGGGCCCCCGGGCAATAGGAGATTATGGGGCCCCCGGGCAATATATTATGGGGCCACACAGTATACATACATACATACATACATACACTGTATACACACACACACACACACACACACAGTATACATACATATATACACACACACACACTATACATACACACACACACACACACATAATACACATACATACATACATACATACATACATACATACATACACAGTATACACACACTCACATACATACATACATACATACATACACAGTATACACACACTCACATACATACATACATACATACATACACAGTATACACACACTCACATACATACATACACAGTATACACACACTCACATACATACATACATACATACATACATACATACATACATACATACATACATACATACATACATACATACATAGTGAGTGAGTGAGAAACTTGTAAAGCGCAACACATGCAAACTGAATCGCCTCTGGCGTATACAGTATACATACACACACACACACACACACACACACACACACACACACACACTGAAAGGGTACTGGAGAGGCGGGCAGCTATAATCTTGGAATAAAAAAACACATACATACTGTCCCTGGTTTTACTGAGGCTGGCAACCATGATGGGGGCCCCCTAGTCGCATGGGGCCCTCGGGCAGAGTGCCCGAATGGTCAGTCCGCCCCTGGGTGCTGCCACTACCAATGCCTGTAAGGTAAACCGGCCCTGCGGCTTCACAGCTGGTTCCCTACTGCGCATGCACAAAGCACACGGCACTTTATGAATGTCCTAGCAGCCGGGGAAGGAGGAGGAGGGGGCTGAGCTCCCGAGTGATCTTGCCGCTGTAAGATCTCCCTGGAGTGGGGATGGATACCTGTGAAAAATAGGTACCCGCTCTCCCCTGAAAGGTGCCAAATGTGGCACCGGAGGGGGGAGAGGAGGCAGATAAGCGGAGTATCCACTTTTGGGTAGAACTCCACTTTAACTGCAGTGGGGAAAGATCAGGTCTCCTGCCATCCAAGGCAGGGCTTTGCTCTGTGGCAGAGCTGTATAAATCTCAAAACCTGGATAGGCAGAAATACAAAACGTTTCGCAGGTTGAGCAGCTCCCATATACAGATGCAATTTTTATCTGTGTATGTAAGTTTTCCTGGAACTTATCTTCAGATGTAGAAACTAAAACCATGAGTTTAAAATTAAGGTATTTATTTCTGAAAGGTATTCTGTGCCGTCATGTGGAATACCCACTGTATGGGCAGGAAGGAACCTCCAGGGTACAAAGTGTTAAACACTTGCCTGTGAATTAATAAATTACGATGGGTTTTACGTCTGATCATGCGATCTTGTAATTATTGATGCATCTTATCCTCATGGTCCCTTGGAGACCCCAGTATGGCTGACAAACGCAGATCTCTGTCTGCCAAGCTGTTTATATACAGAATAATGCCAGTCTGTTTTATATCCGGATTTCTGAATCCACGAGTCTCATCACAATGATAAGTCCCTTTCACTGCCAAGTCCACATCTTTTAAAAATCACTGAAGTCAGTTCATGCTTTTATTTCCTCTCCTCTTCTAAGAAAATCGCTACACTGACCATCTCAAGAAAACTTTTGCATAACTTTACTACAACGCTAAAGGAAATGGATGCTGGTTTTTGTATATATTTTCTTTGACGGTCAGGACTAAAAGAATCTTTTTTTATTTTTTTATTTTTTTTATTTTTTTCAGCATTCATATATCTAGATTCACGTAGAGCGCCGCATCTTTAAGGCGGCGTAGCGTATCTTATTTTCGCTACGCCGCCTTAAGTCAGAGAGGCGAGTACTGTATTCACAAAGCACTTGCCTCCTAAGTTACGGCGGCCTAGCATAAATGGGGCCGGCGTAGGCGCGCCTAATTCAAATGAGGATGGGGGGGCGCGTTTTATGTAAATGTTTGTTTGGTGACCCGACGTGATTGACGTTTTTTACGAACGGCGCCTGCGCCGTCCGTGGACATATCCCAGTGTGCATTGCTCCAAAGTACGCCGCAAGGACGTATTGGTTTCGACGTGAAACGTAAATTACTTCCAGCCCCATTCACGGACGACTTACACAAACGACGTCAAATTTTCAAATTTGGACGCGGGAACGACGGCCATACTTAACATTGACTAGGCCAGCTATTTGTTCGACTAACTTTACGCCGGAAAACGCCTTACGTAAACGGTGCATCCTTACTGCAACGGGCGCACGTACGTTCGTAGTGAATCGCCGTATCTAGGCATTTACATATTCTACGCCAAACTCAACGGAAGCGCCACCTAGCAGCCAGCGGAAAAATTGCACCCTAAGATACGACGGCGCAGGCTGTCATATCTTAGCCGGGTTTAAGTGTATCTCAGTTTGAGCATACACTTAAACTTACGACGGCACAGATTCCGAGTTACGTCGGCGTAACTCTCTCTGAATCTGGCTAATAAAGGCTAAAATACGTGCAATAATTTTTCTCTGCAGGAGCCTGCAAAGCTTTGTGCGGCCAATCAGTGGATTGCGGGTGCAATATCAGGCTCCTGCAGGTACGTTGTCCAGCTTTCTACCCATATCTCTCTATGGGCTTTCTGTAAGAAAGCTGGAGGGCATGTTAATGGACTACCAACTTGCTCATTGGCACCTTTTATAGTCCATTAAGAACTACAAGCAATCAGTGGATGTCCAATGACAGGGTCCTGCAGACACTTCCTACAGCTCTCTGCCCGTACCTCCGTATGGCCTTTCGGTTACTGAGCTGTGGTTCCCGCATCGTACCAGTGTGAACCAAGACGCAAATATTCCCCTGCTTTTTAATTGGGCCCAAAAAATCTTCTTTTACAAAGCTTAACGCCTGGGTGATCAGGCTCCAGTGGAAGCCGTCACGCCCCAACGCACGTTCTGGCGGCACAGTGCAGCTGAACCTGTCTGCATGGTTAGGAGTAAAGACGGCTCCCATCGGAACCTGAACACACAGGTGTTTTTCTGATGAGTAAGATAGCGATGTGCTGCCGATGATGATGACATGGCAGTGCAGGAGTTGAACTTGACACCAATTGTGAATTTGACACTGATGGATTAGTAATACGGCACACACACCGTGGCTCTGACAGGTGTACGGTAAGACACAATCGCTTCTATTTAAAGTCCACCTACAGCGCAAAGAATGCTGGGAAACGCCAAGCTCTATCATCCAGTGCTGACGTGGAAACGTATTACCTGCAAGATGTAGAATCTGTAGGAGAAACCTCGGTCGCCGTCGTTTCATATTGTGACAGATTGGTAGAACAGGGTTTACAGTTCATGGTCCGCTATTAAGCAGTGTTTATGATGTAGAAGGCCCCTACTCATGGAAGTCACATATGTGACATCTGTGTCTGTTCTTTTTTTTTTTTTTTTTTTTTTTTTTCTCCATCTGGTAATGAAGGAACAATGTAGACATGTGTGGGTGGTTGGATGTAAATTGTCATGCATCTGCCGCCATCCGGTATGGGTCGCAAAAGCTGACCTGAATTCAAACGTCTTGTGTTCAGTACGACACACCTGGACGGTCCCTGGTGTAAATGGGCGCACATTTGCTTACATACGGCTAGTCATAGGGATACGTTACAGCGCATTTTTGATCCATCGAATTACAGGTCAATAACGGACCATTGCAGGTCAATAACGGACTGATGGAACGCCCATGTGAAAGGGGCCTAAGAATCACTGGCTGTTATCTGGCCTTTTTTGATGTCCTAGAGCAGGGGTGTCAAAACTCAAATTCATCGGGAGACTGCATCAGCAATATGGTTGTCCTCAAGGGGCCGGTTCTATATTTAAGACTATGGGGCAGATCCAAGTATAGCGGCGCATTTATGCGCCGGGCGTAGCGTATCTAAGATACACTACACCGCCGTAACTTACTTTTTTTTTTTTTTTTTTTTAAATCAACAAAGAATCCGCGCTGTAAGTTACGGCGGCGTAGTGTATCTTTGGCGGCGTAATGGCGCGGCATTCAAATCTCTGTGATGGGGGCGTGTTTTATGTAAATACGTTGTGACCCGACGTAAACAATGTTTTTTTTTTTTAACTGCGCATGCGCCGTCCGTGGGGGTATCCCAGTGCGCATGCTCGAAATTAACCCGGAACAAGCCAATGCTTCCGACGGTGACGTCATTCTACGCAAATCCCTATTTGCGAACGACTTGCGCAAACGACGTAAACATTTCAAATTTCTACGCAGGAACGGCCATACTTAACATTGAGTACGCCTCATAACAGTAGCTTTAACTATACGCCGGAAAAAGCTGAACGCAAACGACGTAACAAAATGCGCCGGCCGAACATACGTTCGTGGATCGCCGTAACTAGCTAATTTGCATACTCGACACGGAATTTGACGGAAACGACACCTAGCGGCCGCCGAAAAATTGTATCTTGGATCCGACGGCGTACTAAGACGTACGCCTATCGGATCGACCCGAGATGCCGTCGTATCTTGTTTTGAAGATACAAAACTAAGATACAACGCGGGAAATTTTAAAATTACGCCGGCGTATCAATAGATAGGCCGGCGTAATTCTTTTGTGGATCTGCCCCTATGTATCTATCTACTCTTTATCATATCAAATTGCCTCTGCATTTAATTAATTATAACTGTTTTTTTATTTAAGTAACAATTGGCTCAGAGTTTAGGGGTGTGATGTGTACAGAGGGCAGAGTTCAAGAGTGCACTACGTAGGGAGTGCAGGGTTCAGGGGTTTGCGCTGTGGACAGAGTGCTTCTTCATAACGTCAATAGAAATAGTGCAGGTAGGTTTTTTAACACAATAAGTGAAGAACCTGCATGCATGGGTCTGAAGGGTCCTAAAACTACCCAAGGATCAGGGATGGGATCTCGCTTCTGGTGTCCTATTAGAATTATAAGAAGCCTGTAGCTGATCTATTGTTAGCCTGCAACTGAAAGATGAGCTGTGAGTAGAACTGGCCTTAGGGAGGTCCTGAGAGTAAACAGCCTAATTTATAAAGTGATGTTAAGGGCCGTACACACGGGCCAAATGTCGGGCGGCATCGGCCGGTTTAATAGAAACCAGCCTACATTCGGCCTGTGTGTACTGCCGCCGCTCCTACAGGGGCATGACCGAAAAAGGCCTGCTGATCGACATTTGATTTAGCCATTGGCTGAGACCCCTGACCGGTGTGTTTTGGTGGGGGCCATCCCCCTGTCAGAACACAATAGCTCAAGGTGGAGATCTAGGGTTGCCACCTGTCCAGGATTCCCCTGGACAGTTAGGATTTTGAATCGTATTCAGACAGGAATGTGGCTTAGAACAGGGCCTAATAGGTGGGTGAGGGGGCACTATGCATGCCACATTACTATTCTCTTTGGAGTGCCTGAAGGTGTCCCAGGTCTGTTACAATCCTATAGTGTATGCTAAAAAAAAAATTGTGTAATATTAATATATAATGTTCTCACTTTGTGTCTTTATATTGTGCTGTTCATAATGTGCTCCTTTTAGACTTTTTTGTTTCTTTGATCTGCATTTGCTCTGCCATCTTGCTTCCTCTTATACAGACACTATCCCGCTTCCTCTTATACAGACACTATCCCGCTTCCTCTTATACAGACACTATCCCGCTTCCTCTTATACAGACACTATCCTCCTTCCTCTTATACAGACACTATCCCGCTTCCTCTTATACAGACACTATCCCGCTTCCTCTTATACAGACACTATCCTCCTTCCTCTTATACAGACACTATCCTCCTTCCTCTTATACAGACACTATCCCGCTTCCTCTTATACAGACACTATCCCGCTTCCTCTTGTACAGACACTATCCCGCTTCCTCTTATACAGACACTATCCCGCTTCCTCTTATACAGACACTATCCCGCTTCCTCTTATACAGACACTATCCCGCTTCCTCTTATACAGACACTATCCTCCTTCCTCTTATACAGACACTATCCCGCTTCCTCTTATACAGACACTATCCCGCTTCCTCTTATACAGACACTATCCTCCTTCCTCTTATACAGACACTATCCCGCTTCCTCTTATACAGACACTATCCTCCTTCCTCTTATACAGACACTATCCCGCTTCCTCTTATACAGACACTATCCTCCTTCCTCTTATACAGACACTATCCCGCTTCCTCTTATACAGACACTATCCCGCTTCCTCTTATACAGACACTATCCTCCTTCCTCTTATACAGACACTATCCCGCTTCCTCTTATACAGACGCTATCCCGCTTCCTCTTATACAGACACTATCCTCCTTCCTCTTATACAGACACTATCCCGCTTCCTCTTATACAGACACTATCCTCCTTCCTCTTATACAGACACTATCCCGCTTCCTCTTATACAGACACTATCCTCCTTCCTCTTATACAGACACTATCCCGCTTCCTCTTATACAGACACTATCCTCCTTCCTCTTATACAGACACTATCCCGCTTCCTCTTATACAGACACTATCCTCCTTCCTCTTATACAGACACTATCCCGCTTCCTCTTATACAGACACTATCCTCCTTCCTCTTATACAGACACTATCCCGCTTCCTCTTATACAGACACTATCCCGCTTCCTCTTATACAGACACTATCCTCCTTCCTCTTATACAGACACTATCCCGCTTCCTCTTATACAGACACTATCCCGCTTCCTCTTATACAGACACTATCCTCCTTCCTCTTATACAGACACTATCCCGCTTCCTCTTATACAGACACTATCCCGCTTCCTCTTATACAGACACTATCCTCCTTCCTCTTATACAGACACTATTCCGCTTCCTCTTTTATACAGACACTATCCCGCTTCCTCTTTTATACAGACGCTATCCCGCTTCCTCTTATACAGACACTATCCCGCTTCCTCTTATACAGACACTATCCTCCTTCCTCTTATACAGACGCTATCCCGCTTCCTCTTATACAGACGCTATCCCGCTTCCTCTTATACAGACACTATCCCGCTTCCTCCTTCTACAGACACTATCCCGCTTCCTCTTCTACAGACACTATCCTCCTTCCTCTTATACAGACACTATCCCGCTTCCTCTTCTACAGACACTATCCCGCTTCCTCTTCTACAGACACTATCCCGCTTCCTCTTCTACAGACACTATCCCGCTTCCTCTTCTACAGACACTATCCCGCTTCCTCTTCTACAGACACTATCCCGCTTCCTCTTCTACAGACACTATCCCGCTTCCTCTTCTACAGACACTATCCCGCTTCCTCTTCTACAGACACTATCCCGCTTCCTCTTGTACAGACACTATCCCGCTTCCTCTTGTACAGACACTATCCTCCTTCCTCTTATACAGACACTACCCCGCTTCCTCTTATACAGACACTATCCCGCTTCCTCTTATACAGACGCTATCCCGCTTCCTCTTATACAGACGCTATCCCGCTTCCTCTTTTATACAGACACTATCCCGCTTCCTCTTATACAGACGCTATCCCGCTTCCTCTTATACAGACACTATCCCGCTTCCTCTTATACAGACACTATCCTCCTTCCTCTTATACAGACACTATCCTCCTTCCTCTTATACAGACACTATCCTCCTTCCTCTTATACAGACACTATCCCGCTTCCTCTTGTACAGACACTATCCCGCTTCCTCTTCTACAGACACTATCCCGCTTCCTCTTCTACAGACACTATCCCGCTTCCTCTTCTACAGACACTATCCCGCTTCCTCTTATACAGACGCTATCCCGCTTCCTCTTATACAGACGCTATCCCGCTTCCTCTTATACAGACACTATCCCGCTTCCTCTTCTACAGACACTATCCCGCTTCCTCTTCTACAGACACTATCCCGCTTCCTCTTGTACAGACACTATCCCGCTTCCTCTTGTACAGACACTATCCTCCTTCCTCTTATACAGACACTACCCCGCTTCCTCTTATACAGACACTATCCCGCTTCCTCTTATACAGACGCTATCCCGCTTCCTCTTATACAGACGCTATCCCGCTTCCTCTTTTATACAGACACTATCCCGCTTCCTCTTATACAGACGCTATCCCGCTTCCTCTTATACAGACACTATCCCGCTTCCTCTTATACAGACACTATCCTCCTTCCTCTTCTACAGACACTATCCTCCTTCCTCTTATACAGACACTATCCCGCTTCCTCTTCTACAGACACTATCACGCTTCCTCTTCTACAGACGCTATCCCGCTTCCTCTTCTACAGACGCTATCCCGCTTCCTCTTCTACAGACGCTATCCCGCTTCCTCTTCTACAGACGCTATCCCGCTTCCTCTTCTACAGACGCTATCCCGCTTCCTCTTATACAGACGCTATCCCGCTTCCTCTTCTACAGACGCTATCCCGCTTCCTCTTATACAGACGCTATCCCGCTTCCTCTTATACAGACGCTATCCCGCTTCCTCTTATACAGACGCTATCCCGCTTCCTCTTATACAGACACTATCCCGCTTCCTCTTCTACAGACACTATCCCGCTTCCTCTTATACAGACGCTATCCCCCTTCCTCTTGTACAGACACCATCCCGCTTCCTCTTATACAGACGCTATCCCGCTTCCTCTTATACAGACGCTATCCCGCTTCCTCTTATACAGACACTATCCCGCTTCCTCTTCTACAGACACTATCCCGCTTCCTCTTATACAGACACTATCCCGCTTCCTCTTATACAGACACTATCCCGCTTCCTCTTATACAGACGCTATCCCGCTTCCTCTTATACAGACGCTATCCCGCTTCCTCTTATACAGACACTATCCCGCTTCCTCTTATACAGACACTATCCCGCTTCCTCTTATACAGACACTATCCCGCTTCCTCTTATACAGACGCTATCCCCCTTCCTCTTGTACAGACACCATCCCCCTTCCTCTTGTACAGACACCATCCCGCTTCCTCTTATACAGACACGATCCTTCTCCCTCTGCTCGTCGTCCTCCATATATAGACCCAGGTGCTCCTGCCTTTTCTTCCCGCTCACTGCACACCGCTCTGTGACTCTCTGGAGACGCTCCGTCACTCATTACTAACCCTTTCTCATCATTCTCTCCTACTCCTTTCCTCCCACTCCTCGCTCTCTCTATAACACGGCTCCCCTGACAGTTGTCCTCTTGGCTGTCCCCATCCCAGAACAGGGTGAATTTTGTGGATGACAGCTTCCCCCCAGGGCCTCGCTCCGTTGGCTTTCCGGAGTCGGACAGCGTCCAGCAGCGGGTAAAACAATGGCTTAGACCGCAAGAGATCAGCTGCACCCTCAAAGACCGCGGGGTGAAGTGGACTGTCTTTCGCACGCCACGACCTTCTGACATCCTGCAAGGGTTGCTGGGAAACTGCTGGTGAGTGCAAACACAATGGATTAATATTTTAAAGGTGTCAAGCTTAAAGTGTCCATAAATTGTGAAATGTATAAAGCCCATAGTACTGCAGACGTCAGCACTTACCACATTTGCTGTGTGTTTTTCCTTCTAAGCCTGCGGTTGCTTTGCTCAGTGCCTGCTTTAGGGTGGCTCCATTCCCTTGCAGGTTCCCATGGAGCCACCTCTGTATGTGGGCTTTGGGACTGCAGCCAAGTGTCCCCACTTCATGTGCATCCAAACATAGAGACGCCAAGAAGCCTACAGCAGCAATCTAGTCAATATTCCAATCGCACGCGTTCCTGGTCAAACGGCTCATAAAGAAAAGGTGGGTGCTGAAACGATCACCAGCTGGGCACTGGAGCCATCAAACAAACGAAAATATTCGTCAGCACACAGCGTGGATCGTCCGATTACGTCCAAAAATGTAATGCAAACATCACAATAGTGCAACGTTTCGAGGTCACACAGGACCTCTTCGTCAGGACGAGTGATAAAGTCGCCTGACGAAGAGGTTCTGTGTGACCTCGAAACGTTGCACTATTGTGATGTTTGTTTTGCATTACATTTTTGGACGTAATCCGACGATCCACGGTGTGCTAGTGAATATGTTCGTTTGCCTACAGCAGCAAGCCACTCGCCCCCCCGCCCCGCCACCCGCTGGTCTTTCCTCCTAGCAAGTAGGTTGACGAGAGCCTTGGGTGTCCAAGTGGCTTGTTCCATGTGATTTTTCTCAGTGCCCAGCTTCCCTACCTGGATGTTTGAAGAAGCAGTGCAGAGTCTTTTGGATCCAGTGGTATTTGTGCAGTGAAGACAGTAAGTGGTGGATGTATAAATTCGGGGGCAAAAGCAAAGATTATTGGGCTCTCCAGGTGGAATCCGGGCCATCTGTAACATTTACTGGACCCTGGGCAAACATTTCCTTGGTCCTTCCCTAACCCCTCACCCCGTGCCCAGGCACAGCAGTACTGCCCTTTGCTCTGCTAACACAGGGTGGCCACAGCTGCACAGACATCACATGTGAGGTGCACAGGCATGCGGTGCGAATCGCATGCGATGTCTGGAATCGCACCATAGTGAACCCAGGCTAAAAGTTCCAGCTGAAACCTTAATTTTTATTTTGAGTAGAGTAGGGAAGGGTTACAAGTTCCTTCTGAATTTCTATTGCTGTGTGTCCCTGTTGGGGGAGTTTGCTCCTTGTCTCATGTCCTAGTTCTCACTGTTATCAGAGATCTCTCCCTACAGGGGTGCAGACAGGAATAGAAAGCAGATAGAGGAGCGCTTCTGCACCTTCCCCATTCTACCCAAAGACTTCTTTACATTTAGAGATGTTTAGTATCTGAGGAGCCCAGAGATTTGGTCACATTCTGTTGGGTATCTGAACTCCGATCTGCTCTGGTTTTTAGCATTACGTATTCTAATTCCATTCCTCCTGCCTGCATTGGTCTCTGTGTGTTCTGCAAACAAATACTTCTTATATATTCCCTCAATATATTGCATGCGGTCAACTGTGATTATTATCAGAATAAATGACAATGATAAATCCCCCTGCATTCTAGATGGACACCTGTGTGCAAGCATAGCCAAACTCCGAGTGGCCCACACTGCAAGGGTTAATAGCTTTGTTTGCATTCAGAAGAGAGATTTTTTTTTTTCTTTTTTAACTTACCTGATCTTCCCCTCCCCCAGCAGGCAGTGCCCCCCACTGTCTGAAGGTGGACT
This sequence comes from Rana temporaria, assembly GCF_905171775.1. NCBI lineage: Eukaryota > Metazoa > Chordata > Amphibia > Anura > Ranidae > Rana > Rana temporaria. Next base: position 29,008,727 of record NC_053494.1, on the reverse strand, counting down.
GTCCCTTAAGCGGGATATACAATTTTCTTTAAAGTGGATGTAAAGCCCCCCTCATCCTTTCTAAACTACTGCCATAGTGCTGATCTATAAGGATATAGACGCCTCCTGCATGTATCCTTACCTGTCACATGTTTCCCCTCCGTCTGTTTATAAGAACTGAGTGGCTGCAGATTGAAAAGGAAAGGTTAATTTTAAAGAACATTCAATTACAATATGGCTTGTCACAATTGTATACACACACACATATATATATATAAAATTATTTTTTAATTGTTTATTTTTTTCATGAAAGTGGCGTTGCCTTTTAACCACTTAAGCCCCGGACCTTTAGGCAGCTAAATGCCCAGGCCAGGTTTTGCGATTCGGCACAGCGTCACTTTAACAGACAATTGCGCGGTCAAGCGACGTGGCTCCCAAACAAAATTGTCCTTTTTTCCCCACAAATAGAGCTTTCTTTTGGTGGTATTTGATCACCTCTGCGGTTTTTATTTTTTGCGATATAAACGAAAATAGAGCGACAATTTTGAAAAAAATGCAATACTTTTTGCTGTAATAAATATCCCCCAAAAACATATATAAAAAATGTGTTTTCCTCAGTTTAGGCCGATACGTTTTCTTCTACCTATAGGGGATAGTTTTATTGCATTTTTATAAAAAAACATTTTTTTTACTACTATTGGCGGCGATCAACGATTTTTTTTCGTGACTGCGACATTATGGCGGACACATCAGACAATTTTGACACATTTTTGGGACCATTGTCATTTTCACAGCAAAAAATGCATTTAAATTGATTGTTTATTGTGAAAATGACAGTTGCAGTTTGGGAGTTAACCACAGGGGGCGCTGAAGGAGTCTAGTGTGTGTTTACAACTGTAGGGGGGTGTGGCTGTAGGTCTGACGTCATAGATCGAGCCTCCCTATAAAAGGGATCACTCGATCGATGCAGCCGCCACAGTGAAGCACGGGGAAGCCGTGTTTACATACTGCTCTCCCCGTTCTTCAGCTCCGGGGAGCGATCGCGACGGAGTGGCTATAAACGAATAGCCGCGCCGTCGTCCCGGATCTCTCCCCGAGGTAAGCCGCACGCAGCGGGGGGGGGGGGGGGGGTCCCGATCAAACCCGCTAGAAGGCAAGGACGTATATATACGCCCATCTGCCTGTACGTGCCATTCTGTGGACGTAAATAGGCTTGCGGCGGGCGTTAAGTGGTTAAATTAAAATAACAAACATGTTATACTCACCTACTCTATGCACAGAGCGGCCCCAAACCTCCTCTTCTGGCTTTCTCCTCCAGGCAACCTTGGCCGTTTTCTATAGGGGCACATGTGCGTGCTTGTTCCCGAGCTGTGTGTCTATGGAGCTGTGCTCCATTGACGCACATAGCGCACCTTAGCCCCCACCCCCCACTTCAACCTCGCAGCCTTTGATTGACAGCAGCAGGAGCTGATGATTTCTGCTGCTGCTGTCCAAGTCCAAGTGTGAAGAGGAAGAAAGGGGAGAGTGGAGATGGAGTCGTGCACAGCGCTGGATCGATTGAGGACTTAGCGAAGTGTTTTATAGAGGTGCGGAAGGACCGAAAACTGTAAAATGTTTTTGCTTTTAAATGTCCTTCTTTCTTCTGAGAAATCCTCACTTCCTGTTCTTCTGTCTGTAACTCCACACAGTAATGCAAGACTTTCTCCCTGGTGTGGAAAAAGCCTCTTGAGGGGGGGGGGCGAGCAGGAGTGTCAGGACGCCCACTAACACACAGCTCCTTTCTCTATCTGCAAAGTAGAAATCGTCTTGACCCTCCTGCTCGCCCCCTTCCCCCTCAAGAGGCTTTCTCCACTCAAGGGAGAAAGCCTTGCATTACTGTGTGGAGTTACAGACAGAAGAACAGGAAGTGAGGATTTCTCAGAAGAAATAAGGACATTTAAAAGCAAAATGGAAGGATGAGGTAAGTGAAGGAGGACTGCACTAAGGTAAAGGAAGATATTTAGTTTTTTGTTTTTTTTTTAACTTTACAACCCCTTTAAAGTGGTTGTAAACCTCAGACATGAATTATGAACAAAGCATATCCCTATATTGTGTGTACTTGTCTCAATTTAAAGAACGGTGTCACTTTTGCCTGCTGCTTCCTTCTATCAGTATGAATCACTTCTGACAAGTTTTCCTGACACCAAGAGAAAAATGGTGACACGGGAGGGATCTCCCACAGATTGACAGCCTCAGCTCTGTTCCTGTGTAAAGGGGGTGTGTCTCTTCCCTCCAATCGGCTCGCAGAGCTCTCCTCACTGAGCTATGCAGAGTTAACTTAATCTCTCTGCCCCCTTTTTTCTTTGTTCGTTTTTGAATGTGATATTTCATATAAACTTTACAATAAATCTTAGACCTATTTTGAAAATACTGTACATAATATATCAGAGACTTCTAGAAAAAACATTTTGCATACCCGTTGAAGTAACAGAACTCTTCAGATCCCAGGAAGGGGAGGATGTTGACTCTGTAAATGGCTTCATCCTTCCAGGTTCCTGAGTGCGTTGGCGGTGCTGGCAGAAAGGCCGGAGCTGGTGGAGAGGGTGATGATCACAAGGACAATCTGCCCAGAAGGAGCCTATCAAGTCCGACTATGCAAAGATGGGACATGGATCACAGTCCTAGTGGACGACATGCTGCCCTGCGATGACGCTGGATACCTGCTCTTCTCCCAGGTAGGTGGCAAGTTGCAGTACCTCTGCCTGGATAGAAATGCAGATGCCAATACTAACTAAGACTGTCAACTGAAGATCCAAGAATATGTCTGATGTCCATAAACACACACACACACCACACTGGATGGACTGGTTGTCTATTCAACCTTGCCAACTATGAAGATGAGGTATAGAGGAATGCATTTCTAAATCAACTCCCTGTTGTCAAAGTTCAATAAAGTTGCTAACTTTTGCACAGGGTCTGCAACATGACTCTTCTCCTGCACCGCTCTAACCAACATAGATAGATTCATGCAATGCATGTGTCTATCTATGGTCAGGTGTCCGGCCCCTTTTAGGGCACCTGAATTACAGCGGTGGGGGTGTTTTTTGGAAGCGCCTGATTGGAGCCGTAGTCTTTAATAGGCGCCCAAAAATGTGAACAGCAGGCGCCATGCTGGGCATTCACTGTTCAATAAGCTGTGTGTTAGCAAAGTGAAGGAATTTGCTTTGCTAACACTGAATCCGCCTCTCAGCCGATCAGGTTGCCGGGTCTGTTACCGGTCACCCGATTGGCTGAAACATCAGGCGCTGTGATTGGATGCCTGAGAGAGGACAGAAGAAGACATGGAGGACGTGCAGGAGACCGCCGCTGACTCGCTGCGAGACGGGTAAGTGCAGGCAGCATCTGATGGGGCACAGTAGCAGCATTTGATGGGCACAGTGTCAGCAATTGATGGGTATGGTGGCTGCGTTTTGACAGTGGCGGCAATTTATGGGTACAGTAGTTGTGTTTGATGGGCACAGTAGTTGTGTTTGATGGGCACAGTAGCTGTGTTTGATGGGCACAGTAGCTGTGTTTGATGGGCACAGTAGCTGTGTTTGATGGGCACAGTAGCTGTGTTTGATGGGGTTTTTTTCCCTTTTTGTCCATTGACGGACATGGCTCCTTAAATCTTGACAAGTGGGTTATGTTCCATCTATTGGGAGAGGACTAGTCTCCTAATAGACGGAACATAACCCACAAGTCAAGATTTAAGAAAGCTGTGTCCGTCCATGGACCAAAAACATGGCAATTGTCCCTGGTGCACAGTTCTTTTAGTAAAAAAATGATATTCAGTAAGGTTTTACATGTAATTTAAGCATTATGATTTTTTATTTTTCATACAGGCCCAAAGGAAGCAGCTGTGGGTGGCTCTGATAGAGAAGGCCCTAGCAAAGCTCCATGGATCCTACTTCGCCCTCCAGGCTGGCAGAGCCATCGAGGGGTTGGCCACTCTTACTGGAGCTCCATGTGAAAGTCTGATGCTTCAGATTAGCTCTACGAACCCCCGAGAGGAGACCGTGGACACCGACCTCATCTGGGCCAAAATGCTAAGCTCTAAAGAAGCCGGGTAAGATGGTGCAGACGAGGATTGACTGATGATGATCCACGTTTTATTTTTTTAAAGCCTCTATTGTTTATTCCTACTTTTTAGAATTTCTATTTTATAACTTTAAAAGGAGAATCGTACTGGTTCCTATGGCCAAGCCTAATTTTGTTCTTTCACGTACATTCAAAACGGCGTCTAAATTTACATTGCTGATTTTCCCTTTAGTGATCACATGCGTAAACCTGAGGCTATTTGATTTGGAAAGCTAAATATTTGAGCCTACTCGTACCCTTTTATTTATCAATTCCAACAAGATTGTTCAGCATTAGGATAACTAAATAACACACCAAAACACTGTTTAAAGCCAAGTTCCATTCCCAAGTTCAATAATTTTTTATTTATTTTTTAAAGACTCCACACTAACTTGATCCACTTTATTTGCAATCTTTAGATAGTGTTATTTTAGTACTCTTTAGTACTTTTCAATTCAAACATAAATAAAAAGATCTGGATCTCTGAAGGGTCCATCTCCATTGTGGGCATCTGAAGCCCTCTTCTACCCACTTCCGGGAATCAGTGCCGCATGCACCTCCCAAATCTTGCGCCTGCGCAGTAATGCCACCGCACAGCGCTCCTTCCTCTTAAGTCCTGAAACGTTGACATAGCAGCGTCAGTGGACGTTCCCGTCAGTCATTGCGAGATTTCGTCACTAGGCGATTCACAAGGACTCCTGGGATACATGACGCCGCTATCCCAGGGACCCTTGCGAATCGCCGGGGACTACTGGAAATGCAGGAGAAAAAAGATAATTGGGGTATTTCCTTTAAAAAAATAAGAATTTCCATGGGAAAAAGGATTTTTACAGGGGATACCAGAGTGAGGAAGTGTATAAAATGGGTGGCACTCCACTTTTAGGCTGAATTTCAGATATGGATATTTTTGCATAGTTGCATTGGTCCAGCTTGATATGTATGCTTTCCTGTGGAAGCTGGAGATCACCATAGTAGGCACTGCTACTACAGTAATCACAACTGTGGTCCAGGTCGCATGCGAAGCAACTGCCCTTCTGCACACAGGAAGTCGCTCACTCAGGGCCTGGAAGACGGCTGTTATCACTGTAGTAGCAGTGCCTACTATGGTGGTGATCTCCAGCTTCCGCGGGGATCCCACAGGTTTGGATCATGCAATACTTGCCAAGCTGGACCAATGTAACCAAAATGCAAAAATACCCATAGCTGAAATTCAGCAAAAAAATATTATTCCTTAAATTATTTATAAAGCGTCTCCCCTAATGGTTTCCAAGCATGTCTCATCCCAGGCAATTTCATATACATATTCTGGTCTTGTGTGTAAAATTGATGAGTTGGCTTCCAAGTTAGTTCATGACCTTGAGCATTAGTCACATTCTTAAGCCTCTTTGCTTTAAACCATGTGACTAATTCTCCACCATGACATTAAAACCATAACCATCATGAAGAGTTCAAGGAATCTGGGGGAATGAAAAGTCATTTTGTCCTTCCTAAACCTTGTTGGATTACAGGCCCAAATCCAAAAAAAGGGAGTCATGCCGTGTACACACACGATCGGAATTTCCGACAACAAATGTTCCATGTGAGCTTTTGGTCGCATATTCCGACCGTGTGGAGGCTCCATCGGACGTTTGCTGTTGGAATTTCCGACAAGAAATATTTGAGAGCTGGTTCTCAATTTTTCCCGACAACAAAAGTTCTTGTCAGAAATTGTAGCCAATTCCGATGCACAAAAATCCTACGCATGCTCGGAATCAATTTGACACATGCCCGGAATCATGGAACTTCATTTTTGTAGTGTTGTACGTCACTGCTTTCTTGACGTTCGGAATTTCCGACATTTGTGTGACCGTGTATATGCAATACAAGTTTGAGCCAACATTCCGTCAGAATAAAAATCCACGGTTTTGTTGTAGGAAATTCCGATCGTGTGTACGCGGCATCAGCGTGTCTCATAAGTAAAGATGGACAGAGGTTAACCAATCTCTGGAAAACTGTGTCTAGAAATTGATAATTTTTCCTCAATGTAAAATTGCAAAGACTTTAAATATACCGTATTTATCGGGGTATTGCGTGCTCCGGCGTATAGCGCGCACCCCTAATGTGGACCCGCATTCCTGTAAAAAAAAACATTTTAGTACTTACAGTTTTGGTGTCTTGCGTGGCGTCCATCGGTGGCCTCGTCAGGTCCGGCGTCCGTCTGCGGCTTCGGTGGTGTCCTCCTCATCGGGTTCGGCGTCCTTCTGCGGCCATCGTGGTGTCCTCCCCGCTCGATTCCCGTGCCGAGTTTGAACCACTGCGCTGGTATATACCGAGCGCAGTACACTCGGGTATAGTCGGGCAGGCTCGGCTCCTCTCAGAGTCACGTCCTGTACGTCCAGGACGTGACCGCGAGAGGAGCCGAGCCTGCCGACTATACCCGAGTGTACTGCGCTAGGTATATGCCGGCGCAGTGGTTCAAACTTGGCGCGGGTATCGGTGTATATCGCGCACCTACGATTTTGCCCTGATTTTCAGGGCAAAAAAGAGCGCGGTATACGCCGATAAATACGGTATCATGATCTACAACAGTGGTCATCAACCCTGTCCTCAGGGCCCACTAACAGGCCAGATTTTATGTATTACCTTGGGGAGATGCAGACTAGAATACTTTAATAACTGAGCAGCAAATGATATCACCTGTGATGTATTTCAGTTATCTTGCAAACCTGGCCTGTTAGTGGGCCCTGAGGACAGGGTTGATGACCACTGATCTACAATACATAATATTATCAAAAGTTTCTGACGATCTGGAGAAATCTCTGTGCATAAAGTACAAGGCTGAAACACAATATTTGGATGCCTGTGATCTTCTGGCCCTCAGACAGCATGGCATTAAAAATAGGCATAATTCTGCGATGGCCACCACTGCTTGTGCTCAGGAATACTTCCAAAAATCCCTGTCTGTGAACACAGTTTGCCATGCCATCCAAAAATGCAAGGAAAAGCTCTATTGGGCAAAGAATAAGCCATGTCTGAACATGATCCAGAAACACCAGTGTCTTCTCTGGACCAAAGCTCATTTAAAATGGTCTGCTGCAAAGTGGAAAACTGTTTTGGGGTTAGACTGGTTGATTGAAATTTGACATTCTTTTTGGCAACCATGGGCACTGTGTCCTCCAGACTAAAGAGGAAAGGAACCTTCTGGCTTGTTATTAGCGCTCAGTTCAAAAGTCTGTGTCTCTGGTATGGGGGTGCGTTAGTGCGCATATAATGGGCAGCTTGCACATCTGCAAATGCATCATCAATGCAGAAAGATATATCCATATATTTTGAGACGTGATGCTACCATCAATTTCAAAATGACCACATTTTTTTTTACCCCTTTCATTGGCACATTTTCTCAGTTTAATCATTTGACCTGTTTTTTATTGTGAATGAAATATGGGGTTAGGAGATTTGCAAATCATTGCATTTTTTTTTTCTGCAGATTTTACACAGCGTCCTAATTTAAAAACATTTTTTAATTGGGGCTGTAAAAAAAAATGCTGTTCTGTTCATCCTATGCATGGAGGTAAAAAAACACCTTGCAGTGTCTGGCACCCCAGCCCCCCCCCCCCCCCGTTTTACTTACCCGAGCCCCGAATTTCCGTGGGCGCTTCCCCACCGTCCTTCTCTCCTTGGAGACCCGGCTTTGATTGGATAGATTGATAGCAGTGCAGCCATTGGCTCCCGCTGCTGTCAATCAAATCCAATGACGCGGGCACCGGGGCCGAGTCATACACTCTGCGTCTATGGATGCCGTTTTATTTTCTTCTTCTTCCTCTTTCTTTTGGGACTCATTCCCCTCTTCCTCTTCTTTGTGGTAACATTCCACTCCCTGAGTGCGTATTTAAAGTGCATTATTAGGGATTTAGCCAGACCAGTTTTTACGTTGACATTCCTGCGGATCTTCCTAGAAACCATCTGAACTTTCTAGACTTGGCACATAACCACTGCCACTGTTTTCTCTCATTTGGTGGTCTGTATATGAAGTTTTCTCTGGGTTACGCTTCACTCTGAGCCCCTGCATGGGCAGCTTATATGCCTTTCTGTTATTCTTTGAAAAAAGGCAAATACAAATATTTTTACCAAAAATCTGTACTTGATACATTGTGCTTCTTTCTATCTCTTATACAGCTTTCTAATGGGGGCATCTTGTGGAGGAGGCAACATGAAGGTGGATGATGTGGCCTATGAGAGCGTGGGCCTGAGACCAAGGCATGCCTATTCTATACTTGACCTCCGAGACATCCATGGCTCCCGGTGAGTACTGTACAGAGGAGGTACAACGGCTACACAACCTTGTTTGTTTCTCAGAAAACACCCTTTGAATTTCTAATTTCTTGCTATGTAGACTCCTCCGCCTGCGAAACCCTTGGGGACGCTTCTCTTGGAACGGCAGCTGGTCAGATGATTGGGCCTTGTGGCCGGCGACCCTGAAGCAGGACCTGATGCCGCATGGTAGTAGTGAAGGTGTTTTCTGGATGGAATATAGTGATTTTATACGGTGAGTCACCTTCAGTCATTTTTAGATCAATTTCCTTGTAGACCTCTGGATTGTTTTTATTGCTAAGGTGGTTTTTATTACTGAGGTTGTAAGGAGAAAGAAAAGTAAAAGGTGCAAAGTTCATCCATCCACATTTTCATTCACCATTAAACCTAAGACTATGGACAGAATACAAAAATTTCATATACGATGCAGTCTCCTAGTCATTCAGCCTGTCCATCCATGGTTCAAATCTTAGCCGGCCCTGGTTGAACCCGTCAAGATTTGAACCTTCTATGGCTGGCTTAAGAATTGTCTATTTTTGTTTTCTCATCTCCTAAAACTTATAAAAGAAGAAGAAAAAATAAGAGAAATATCCAGATTGGTCATTCTGGATAAGGCGCACACCCTTTTATTTGCCCCCCTCTTTCCTGATCTTGGTCTTGTATGCCACCTGGCTCTTTATTCTGTTTTTGCTCCATGTTGTGTTTGGGCTTTGAGTCTCACATTTGTTCACTTTGGTTACTGCAGGTATTTTGACTCCGTTGACATCTGCAAAATCCACACAGACTGGCATGAAGTCAGAGTCCAGGGCACATTTCCCAACAAGGCCTCCGTTCCAGTGACCATCACCTCTCTGACAGTGGTGGAACGCACAGCCCTGGAGTTTTCGTTGTTCCAGGAAGGCAGCAGGTGGGGAGAATTAGGCTAAAATAAAAGGTGTACAATAAAGAGGTCCTGCCACCAGACCTTTTTATGTCAACAATCTTTCCATAGGGGTGTATGTGCATTTAACATTTTATACATGTTATTTACCTATAAAAGGATTCCTTGTATAAACTGCCAAAATCTCTGAGTCTGCTGCTGGGCTTCTACATTCGTTTTGGATAAGGGTGAGAGCCTCTCTTAGACCCCTTTCACAACAACTGCTTTAGCGCTAAAGCGCCACTCGTTTTAGTGCTGTTTAAGTGGCGCTTTTTGGCCACTATCGGAGAGCTTTTAACCCCAAAGGAGTTAAAAACGCCACTGTTGCGGGAGTGTATGTACTCGATACCCATTTACATAGGTGGGGGTGGGATCTGGGTGACCCCTTGTTAAAGGGGGCTTCCAGGTTCCAATAAGCCCCCCACCTGCAGACCCCAACAACCACCGGCCAGGGTTGTCGGTAAGAGACCCATGTCCCCATCAACATGGGGGCAAGGTGCTTTGGTGTGGTGGGCGCAGAGCCCCCCCTGCCCCAAAGCACCCACCCCCCCATGTTGAGGTCATACGGTCTTGTATGGTTCAAGAGGGGGGCGCTGTTTGCTCGCTCGTCTCCTCCCTTTCCTGATTTGCCATGCTGCATGCTCAGATAAGGATCTGGTATGAATTTTGGGGGGGACCCCACGGCATTTTAAAATATTTTTTTTGGGGAAGCCCGCTGACAGCTGATGACTCATCCGTTGCTAAGGACACGTCGGTTTGCTTCCCGACCCGCTCCTTCGCAACCAGCTATATACAGTGAATGTTTAAAAAAAGTGGGGGGGGGGGGGGACTTTGGGAATAACGCATTACTTTGAATACTCTTACATGCAAAATGCTGCATTTTGCGGGAAAAAGTCCCAGACCCTTTCCAAAAAATGCAGAGGTACAATAATGCATTGATGTGAACGTGTTCCATAGGAACCCATGCAAAAAAAAAAATTCCCTGCGTTTTTCCAAAATGCAAAAATCATCAAAAAACGCATTAGTGTGAATAGAGCCTCAGGTTTTACTCCTGTTAGGGGGTATAGTTGACAATTTTGTCAACCAGACAGTAAATGGGGGAAAATCTTCTTCAGCAGGGACACAGACCCCAATAAAAGGTTATGGGTTCTACCCACCACCACTCTAATAAATAAAAAAAAGTTGGCACTTTGTCACTCCGAAAAGAAATTGCTGAAAATCTCCCTAGTTGGGCCACAGAGTATTATTAAAGGGGTGGTTCACCCTAAAAACTACTTTTTCTTATTCCACTGCCCCCCCACATTACAATCCGATTAAGGCTCTTATTATTTTTTTCATGCTGTACATACCTTAGTACAGCATCTTCACCCGGGTTGCGAGTCCCGCGGGAGTGGGCGTTCCTCACATGCTGGTGATTGACGTTTTGCCCAAAAACGAGTTCCCCCCCGTCGCGTAAGCCGCGTCACGGTTGGCGAAAGGAGCCGAACGGCGAGTCGGCGCTATACTGCGCATTCGCATCGCCGTTCGGCTCCTTTCGCCAACCGTGACGCGGCTTACGCGACGGGGGGGAGCTCGTTTTTGGGCAAAACGTCAATCACACACATGTGAGGAACGCCCACTCCCGCGGGACTCGCAACCCGGATGCACGGGTGAATATGCTGTACTAAGGTATGTACAGCATGAAAAAAATAATAAGAGCCTTAATCGTGATGGAATGTGGGGGGGCAGTGGAATAAGAAAAAGTAGTTTTTAGGGTGAACCACCGCTTTAACTTTTTCTGAAAATACCCTTTGGCATGGGCTTTTAGATATTATATGTCTCTTTTAAAGTGAATATGTACCAAGATTATGCACATTAAAACATTTACATGTTCTGTACAAGGTGTAGAAGCACTTTAAAAAAAAGCACCCCTTATTCACATCTGTAGCTATATGCATTGTGGAGAAATCATTTTTCAATATTCACAACAGAGACACAGAAATCACACCTCATCTCCTCTGGTAAGAGGGACTTCTAATATTAACCAGCAGGTCCTGTAAGCTGTTACTTGGGCCATACAGTTTACAATATATTTGTACAATCTCCTTTAGATCTACTAATTTTTGTAGTACAAGGGCCTGCCTGATTGGGTGGAAAATAAAAAGGATTGTTTCAAAAAGGCCTTCACATTACTTGTTTTTTTTAAATCTAAGGCTGCATTCAAACCTGAACGCGGCGTATTTTACTGCGATTTGCCGCGACAAATTGTGGCGTTTTGTCCCGCGATTTGCCGCGTCAAAACGCGGTAAAATACGCCGCGCTAACATACACAGGAGGGGTGATCAACATTGTCGGCTATGGCCGAACGCCGCCTGAAAAAAAGGTCCGAGACTTGTTTTGAGCTTCAGGCGTTTCGGCGTGGAGATGTGAACCATCTCCATAGCCGACAATGTAAAATCACCCCTCCAGTGTATTGCAGGCTGCAATAGCGTCGCGCTACAGGCGACAATACGCCTAGGTGTGAATGCAGCCTAAAGGAGTATGTGTTCACAGGAGCCTGATCCTACTGTCGCAGTCCCATAAAGTTCCTCCCCGACCCCATGCTTCCCTCCATGCGTTAGCCTATTACCTTCCCTTTCCCCTCCCCTAACCCTCTGGCTATACACACTGCAAAACGTATAGCTAGGAAACTGACTTAAACTCTAAAGAAAAGGGAGTTGCCGCTCCAGGTGGGTATGCTGAACAATCAATTACTTTTAGGAGATCATGGGTGCCGGCAATGCACAAGGCAAATTGTAGAGGCTAAAAAAAATGGACAGCCGCACTCCAAAAAACTTTTAGGTTGTCTTTATTGTAAAACGGATGGAAAATGCACTACAAAATACAGCAAAAAATGGGGATAGCAGCCTACGCGTTTCACACTATAGATCAGTGCTTAGTCATGGCTTTAACTCTACTTTAGAGTCTCTGTTAATATTGAAGATGAATTACTCCACAGTAACTACAAACACAGAAGTCAGTGTTGGCTTGTTTTAAAGCTTTTTTAATGCTTTTTTTAAATTTGAAAACATTTTATTGTCCGTAGTCCAAGTACAGATGCACTTTAAAGTTGAAGGAATAATCTGTATATCCGATCACTTTTTAGACGGTCAGACACCGTGGACAGTCACCTCCTTGACCTCTGCATCATGGTTTTTCGAGCTTCGCACGGTGGAGCTGGGAAGGTCATGTTGGGCCGCCTCATGGCACACAGCAAAAGGGCAGTGAAAAAGTTTGTGGGGTGTGACGTCATGCTGGAACCCGGGGAGTACGCTGTTGTGTGCTGCGCATTTAACCACTGGAATACCTTAAACCTGACTGGCTCATCCCCTGTTCAAGGTAAGCGCAGTTCTGCTCTGATTCTGAAGGAGCTTGGAATTGCAAGGTGCCATGTGGGATTCAACCAATAATTGTGCCGTATTTTTCAGCTTCCAGTCCCACAGGCAGCAGTAATAACCGTCGCTCGGTTGCAGACCCCATGGGGTACGTCTTGGCCATTTATAGTTCTCGGCTCGTCATGGTTGAACAGGTCGAAGCACAGCCAACAACGCTTGCAGATGCCATCATCCTGCTCACTGAGGATAAGGGGGAGCGGCATGAGGTAAAGGCACACTGGGATAATTTACTGGCTCTCTGTAGAGATCAATACTTCATTATTCCTCACACTTCACTTCTCTCTTACTGCTCTTTTATTCGGCTTCTGTCTAGCAGCATTTACCATCTGTATAGCCGTCTCCTGTGAGAGCACATTCTAGTTCCTGCATGTTGATAAGGTTTGGGAGCCAATGGCCTTCACCCTCCTTCTGCTTCTTCCACAGGGTCGCGAGGGGATGACCTGTTATTATCTAACGCACGGATGGGCGGGGCTCATCGTGGTTGTAGAAAACCGCCACCCCAAGTCCTACTTGCACATTCAGTGTGACTGCACAGACAGCTTCAATGTAGTGTCCACCCGCGGCAGCTTGAAAACCAGCGACAGCGTCCCACCTCTTCACAGGTGAGTAGGCCAGCCCTTGGATCATAGTTAATTAGATAAAAAAGGACATTGGGATCTGCACTTATGGGTTTACAATATGCCTAATGGTAAGGAGTACCGTCCCACCTGGTATGAAGGGTGGGGCACCTTCATATGAACATGTCAATATATTAACGAAAGAACATAGGAAAGACCTATAAGGAGTTCAACTATGCGAAAAAGGTATAGAGCAACCAGTGATCTCTCCTTGAAAAACTTTATTATTCAGCATATAGAATTGTTTTTATATATATATATATATATATATATATATATATATATATATATATATATATATATATATATATATATATATATATATATATATATATATATATATATATATATATATATATATATATATATATATATATATATATATATATATATATATATATATATTGATCACAGTAAATATACTATAGACTATAATAATTGACAATGTTGTCATACATAAAACACATGTCTGGGTATGCGACCACTCCAACCAAGCACACTTGTGGGGGACCAGCTCAACAGTCAGGGATTGAATTTGTGGGGTCTGAAGGGGTCCCAGGTAACATCCGTTGTGTCAACCCTTTAAGGAGAAGTCCAGCCTGAGCTCATTTGGCTGGGCTTCTCCGATGGATCACAGGAGTGCAATTTGTTTTGCACTCCTGTGACCCGTTTTCAGCAGACAGCGGTCTGAAGTCCACTCTCTGCTGACTTAACTGGAATCGGTCCAGGCACCACGTCATCACAACATTAAAGTCTGGATCTGCCAGGTTCCTGGACTGATGCCCAACTCAGCCTCTCAGCTCCGCGCCCCTCCACAGTGAGCATGGAGGAGAAGAGAGGAGAGCTGCTGATTGACAGTCAGCAGCTCTTCTCCCAGGGATCTGTAAAAACAGTCAGTGTTCGATGGCTCAGTTCTCAGTGCATCATCTGACACATGCTGCATCCACCTAGGTAAGTATAATGGGGGGGGGGGGCATACTTATTTTTTAAGTGGCCATACAACCCAAAGTGGACATCTGGGCTCATTAATTCCCCAAGTAAACCTAATGAGCTGAACAAAGCACTGTAAATTGCCAGTCACACTGATGCTGCTGCAAATACTGAATATGGTGCATGCAGCAAGTGAGCAACGACTGACCTCAAATAAATCATCCAGGTCTACAGGGTATAATCAGGGGGTATTATATATTTTTTTCTATATGCTGATTATTAAAGTTTTTTCAAGGAGAGACCGCTGGTTGCCCTATTCCTTTTTCACATATTTGAACTCCTTATAGGTCTTTCCGATGTTCTTTCAGCCCTTTGATCATGACACATTAGCGATTCTGCCACTGGTAGTAATCACCAGATATATAATTGCTAAGAAAGCAGAGAGAACACTCACCTGCTGCTGTGGCATTGCTCCTTCGCTATTTGTTGCCCTTTAGCTGGGGAGAAAGATTCTGCATGGTTTTGCCCAGCAGGAGAGTATCATTGGAAGAGCGAGTAATCTCTTTAGCTGTCCTGTCAACTGTGATTTGCCATCAGCAACAGGATCAATAATGTGACTTGGCTCCTATATTTTAATAACCTTTTGATTGGACATACTTTGTAAGTATTGAGTCAAGCTGAACTACAAATCAAACTCAGCAAGTGGTCAAAGCTGCAGCTTCAGACAGTGTTGTTATATTTGGACTTTGAATGAAAAGAATTGTATTAGTACAGTATAATGTAGATTGCACGCTTCATTCAGCGAACAGATCTCTACCAAACTGATATAAAGACAACCCACATCCATTAGAAACCCGGTCTGCCGTTCAGGTGACTGTGAGGCTGCATTCACATCTGAGCGTCCTCAGCTCGTAAAACGCCCCAAAAAAGCCTGAAAAACACCCAACAAGCAAAATCCCATTCATTTCAATGGCACCTGTTCACATCTGAGCGTTTTGGCACCTGAAGCAAAATACCCCAAGAAACATGAGCTCCTTTGGGGCGTTTTTCTGCCTTTTACATTGGTTAACCAAACATAAAATGTTGTTTTCTAAAAGCTGCAAGTGTATTGTACATTGCTGGCTACAAACAGATGTCTTAAAGAGGTCAGCAGCTCTTTAAATACAAATACTGTAGCTCCTGACTTTTAATATAAGGACACTTACCTGCACCTGGATCCAGCGGTGTTCTCACCCGAGCCGATTCTCCAATCCGCTTCAGGTGCAGGTGTCTGCATCTTGACCTAAGGGAAACTGGCCATGAAGCCCTGCAGCTCCACAACTGGCTTCCAGCCGCGCATGTGCAAACCGCGCAGTGTTTTGTGAATGGTCTTGCAGTCTTCGGTGACCTGTGATGTGTCAAGGCGGGGGGCGGGGGGTGGGGGGGGGGGGGGGGGAGATGGGTGAACTTCCGGATCAGATTGCTTTTGGCAAAAGTCGCCCTTAAAAGTAGGGTTGTCCCAATACCGATACTAGTATCGGTACCGATACTGAGCATTTGCGCGAGTACTTGTACTCGCGCAAATGCTCCCGATGCTTTACCGATACTTTTTTTCCCCCCCGAGAGCGGGTGGAGAGCGGAGCAGAGCAGTCCTCGAGTATGGAGGAGAGCTGCTGCCGCCTAGTCCCCTAAGAGAAAGCCAAGCCCCCCCGCCGCTGCCGACATCTAGTTGATTAGCGCTGGGGGAACATAACAGCTTTCATTTGAATAGCTGTGTGTTCCCCGCCGCGACTCGTCATGTATAGCCCCTCCCCCTTGTCCGGAAACTTTGATAGGCATATCACCCGTCCCAGGATTGGACGGGTGATCTGTCTATCAAAGTGCCCGGGCAAGGGGGAGTGTCTATACATGACGAGGCGTGGCAGGAAACACACAGCTATTTAAATGAAAGCTGTTATGTTCCCCAAGCGCAAATCAACTAGATGTTGGCAGCGGGGGGGGGACTTGGCTTTCTCTTTGGGGGACACATGGCTGCATTTAAAAAAAAAAAGTATCGGTAATCGGTATCGGCGAGTAAAAAAAGTGGTATCGGGACAACCCTACTTAAAAGTGCCAAATGTGGCAGTAGAGGGTGCAAACAAGTGGAACTGCCCCTTTGGGTGGAGCTCCACTTTAAGTCTTTTTTTTTTTAGCTAATGGCCAACTACAACAAATTATCCATAATAAGAGGTTTCGTAGGGCAGAGGCCTCTATATTTAGGATGTACTGTGTTAGAGGTTTCTCCACCATCTACTGTATTGCAGAGTAAGTAGCAGATTGTATTGCTGAATGGAAAATCTGATCCTAGAAGTTGTATGGCTTGTTGTGTTGATACCGTTGCTTGTTTCTTAGGCAGGTGCTGGTCATCTTATCGCAACTGGAGGGCAACGCTGGCTTCTCGATCACCCATCGACTGGCACATCGGAAAGCTAACCAGGCCTCCCTAAACGACTGGATGTCCAGCAAAGGCACGCACAGCCCACCTTTGTCCGCAGAGGTGTCCGGCCTACATGGACCCCGACCACTATGACACATGTCCACCAAATCACATCCCATCATGGCCGGGACTGCCCAGGTTCAATGGGAGCACTTTAGGGACTGACGGACTCCTGGGAAAAGAGAACTACACTTGAAATCTACTCAGGACTTCTATCCTGTGTATACAGGGACCCTTCCCCCATCCCTCAGTCCTGTCCCTTGTTTGTTTTTTGTCTTTTATTTTTTTGCTTCAAGGGCCACATGAGGTGAAAGCTTTATGGATTGATCCTGCTTTCTCTTACTACATTTAGGCAAAGCAGCGTATTCATTTGTTTTACAATATGTCATTCGCCTGCACATACAGTCTTATTATATAAGGCAGTTCGGAGAGAGGTTAGTGTATAAAATGCAGCAAACCATAGAAGAACGTACCTTTCAGCATTTAGCGGCAGTCAGAGCAATGAAAATGGATTGCTGCGAGTTGTTGCACGTGCTGTTGAGGTCGTCATACTTTGGGCAGGAACTGGAAGCTGATGACATCACTAGATCATCCCTGTAATTGTTTACAAGACATCAGCCTCTATGGTGTAGTACGTAAGAGATGGGCATATGCAGGAGTGCTAAATTATTTTGTTCAATTTTAGCTGAGCGTCATTCCCTGCAGGTTGCCTGGAGGACGTGTTACTTTCTGAGTAGCATTTAAAAAGCTGAGCAAGGAGAGCATGTTCTGATTGGACGTTGGTAGAATTTCCAAAGATGATTTCTTCAGGCTGTACGGCCATAGTAGCAGTCTCTGCGACACAGCAGCAATGACACTATGCGGCACTGCACGAGTGAGCAGGTACTGGACTTGCCGACATTGGCGCTTTATCAATTCATGCACCCGGAAGGTGAACTCTCAGTAGGACCATGTAACCTCCTTATTGGTTTAACGAATTAATTGCCCTACTATTTAGAATGTGCTGGCTTGCAGTGGGTTAAGTCCAACGAGGTGTATGAAACCTCTTTATTTTATTTACAACTGACAGTTTCACTGAGCACCAGGAGTACAACTATTGCTACACTCCTGGCGCTTACAGGAGACATGCAGGTGCTGTGTAGCCTGCCCACCACTCCCCTCCGCTGTCCATTCACATAAGGCTTTGTATTTATGGGTTCTCATATTACAAAGCATTTTGTGATTAGGTGAGAGGAGGAGTGGGCAGAGCAGCTGAAAATAAATCCACAGCTGCAGGATTTGAGACCTGAAGGCTCCAGCATCAGAGCGCTGGAAAAATAGCAATAGCTATACTCCGAACACGCCTTAAAACTCTCTATTATAAATAAAAGAGATAAGCCCATGAGGTGGCATACACCTCCTTAGACTTAACCCATTGTAAACAGCACATTTTACATGCGTAAGGTAATTTCTGGAGTCCTTCCTTAAAGAGGAAGTAAACCCTGATAAATTTGACTTCCTCTTTGTTTCCCTGCAAAGGTAAAGCATAATGCCCTACTATACATTGCATAGTAGCCCATTATGAGTCACTTACCTGAAACTTGCGATGTCCCTGATTTCCTCGCTGGCTGAAAGGGCCCGTTCTTCACCCCCTCTTCCTTCCGGGGGCCACAAACTCCGGCTCTGTGACTGGCCGCGTGACGTCACTCCCGCACGTCACGGCATGACCTCAGCTTGAAACGGCACAGCGTGCCCTTTCTAGATTGCGCCGGTGCATGCGCGGGAGTCATCGCCGCATGGGGAATTGTAAATATCTCTTTAACCGTGTAGGTTTAGGGGATATTTCTTGCACCTACAGGTAAGCCTTAATCTAGGCTTACCTGTAGGTTAAAGTGGTCTGTAAGGGTTTACAACCACTTTAAAGCTCTTTTATTCATTTTAAATCTGGTTTCCAGCAGAACCTACATTTTTCTTTTGAATGTTTTAAATAAATTACATTTCTACTGAACAATAGAAAATAACATAAGAAATATAACTGTATCTACAGGCAAAAGATTAATCTCCTGAAACGGGTAGGTGTCTCCTCCCAAGCCCTGCACAGTCGGCGCCTCTAGAAACACAAGAAAAGACACTAGTGGGCACTAACTAATAGTCAGCTCTTCTTTCTGCCTCTACAAGTCTTAGGGCAGGGTCCAATGAGAGCGCCTCCTAATGCCAGCAACTGGTGGTGTACAAATCCAGATATATGCTTTGCAGAGACGCATGCAATTAAAAAAATCCAATCGTGATTTCAAGAGTTGTATGATTCTCAGCAGATTGAACAAATATGCAAACAAATTTAAAAAAAGATCACAATTAGCCTGGTTTGCCCATCCCTTTCATTAGTATTTTGTAATTGGAGTTCACTGCATGCCAAGCCGGTGTTTTCTGCATCATCTCCAAATGGAGAGCTATTGGAAACACTGCTATCTTGTAAGGCATGAAAAGCTTAGAGGGAAACATCCCGATCCCACGCCATGCAGTACTTGGACCCTGAAGCTTTGGGTGATTGGGCAACCATATGGAGAGTGCCGCCTGGCCACATAAGAGAAGAACGTATGTTGCCAGTGCAGCTTCATACATCATTTATTGATCACAGAGAAGTTGACATAAGGATTCGTTGTTTCGTTGACCAGACAAGTGAAGGTCATGTCATGTACCTGGTCACACGCACCCCGATGAGCCCTTGCAGCATTGCACTACATTGGTGACTTCTCTTCGCTTCGTGAAGAATAAAGGTATGCTTAGCAGCATATGTTCTTTTATGCACAAAAAAAAAGCTTTCATGTGACCCCAGCCTTACCAGCAATGTTATTATCATCATGCAATAAACGTTTTTTTTTTTTTTAACTGTCATATGAGGAAGATGCAGCCATTTTAGTAGTTACAGGGTAAGTAAGAATGAAAGTGAAAGCTATAACATTGTTTTTATGATACAAAAAAAATATATATATATATATATATATATACACATTTTAGCTGAAATTGTGTACAGCTCTTGCTGCATTAGACTCCACTACAGAGCTTTTTGCATATAGATTATAATTTAATTTCTATAAAACCCCTCATGACCCTACCAACAAATATCCATCTCTGCTAGGGGAAAATTGAGACCGTTCCTCCCAGGGGTGCAACGGATCAAAAAACTCACGGATCGGATCGATCCTCGGATCGGGAGTCACGGATCAGATCATTTTCGGATCAGTAAAAAAAACAAGTTTTGTCTTTTTAAAAACATTTTTTTTACTACCAATGGCGGCGATCAGCGATTTTTTTCGTGACCGCGACATTATGGCGGACACATCGGACAATTTTGGGACCATTACAGTGGGAAAATGGCAATTACAGTGTTACTGTTTTACTAGTGTGGGGGCAATGTTGGCTATGGCTATTATTAATAGCCATAGCCAACATTTCCCCCACACTAGTAAAACAGTAACACTGTAATTGCCATTTTTGCCACTGTAATAATAGTCATAGCCAACATTGCCCCCACACTAGTAAACAGTAACACTGTGTGTATAGCCATTTTCCCACTATTAAGCCATTCGCCAACTCACTGTACTGATGTACTCGGTCCATCTCACTGTACTCAGGTTGCATGCAGTCAGCGGCGCAGCGCTCTCTTGCAAAATAGAAAAAATCCACGAGCAGAGGGAGGGGTGATGACGTCGGCGCGCACCGCCGCCGAGTGTACCAAGATGGCCGACCGCTCCGGAGCTAGGCCGAAGCCGCGGTCTTTCCTAAGGCCGCGGCGGCGGTGCGTTCCACGGATCGCATACTGTTCCGATACAAACAGGTCGACCCGTTCGGATCGGGCACGATCCGTTGCACCCCTAGTTCCTCCAGGTCAGAGGACCGCATTAGAAAATTTCAGATAAAAAGGATTCTTCTACATATATAAACACTGGTAAAGACAATGATGTCTTTAAGGCCTGACTTGTACGATTTACAGAAAGCAGACTTCTGTATTATGCAGGGAACACGTGATGGGGTTTGCTGCTTTCATGCTTTTAGTCTCAGGGAAAGAAGGGCTGCTTGCTCATTCACAATCTGTCTAGAACGAACCCTTCCCTCCCTGCGCTTCTTATCATGTATCAGATACACTGGGATGTCTCTTTATGTTGTATTCATGTATATAATGTATGCATGTGTGTGAACACTTCAGCTGGAATGGAATGATTTTATTAGTCACTATAAATGGTATTGTGTTAAAAAGGGGGAGGCGGACTCGGTCATTGTTCAAGCTAACCAATGATCGCATGTCAGGTTGGTTGCCTTTAATTTCAGCCACATTTTTTAAGTACTATATAGGGTATATCAGCCCGTCTTTCGACTTTTAAATGGATAGAAGGCTCTTGGTATTTAGGTCCTATTTTAAGTGATTATAAGGCCAGTACTCTCTTCACTTGAACAAGAGGGCTGTCCTGTGATTGATAGCCCTCACTTCAGGGTTGTGAAGTCTGTGCCCTTATCTGAGATCAAATCTATGCTCGGGTGGACTGGTTGTTGGAGGAGGTGCTATCATAGAATCCTATAAAACAGGGATATGCAATTAGTGGACCTCCAGCTGTTGCAAAACTACAAGTCCCATCATGCCTCTGGGTGTCAGGCTTGTGGCTGTCAGTCTTGCTATGCCTCATGGGACTTGTAGTTCTGCAACAGCTGGAGGTCCGCTAATTGCATATCCCTGCTATAAAACTTAGGCAGGCCATAGATGGTGTGAAATTCACACAATTTCCCCATCAACACCCAGTGCTGACAGGGGAATCCCTCCTGCCTAGCAATGGTCTTCTCCCAGCGGTGACGACTTCTCCTGCTCCCTCCGCCGGGAGAAGACGTGATTATTGTTAGCGGCTATAGCAGCTGCTTGCGACAATTGCAAGCAAATCCGGCAGCCTGGTTGTACTAAAGTTGATTGATCGATTAGTACATTCAGTCTGCCCATTAATGGTTCGGATTTGAACTATTATTGGTTAGGCTGAATGTACCGATCGATTCAAACTGTGTATGGCCGACCTAACTAGCCATGGCAGCACCCCCCTCTAGCTGATAGTTGGTTTCATTCTGGTTTGTTTCCAGTGGGGTATTGTCCTTCCCACAGCACTCTGTTTTCCATTGAAACTTTAAAGCTAAAGTCTTGAAATGAGCGGAAAAAAGTTTACAGGGAATTGGAAATATAGGATGTGCCTTTGCTGACTTGTTTTTAAAGGTCCATCCCCCGGGGCGGTCATCCTTATCCCTGCTGTACTACTTTGTAAGTCTTTAACATGTGTATATCGGGTGTCCCAACACCATATATGCAATTTTTATTTTTTTAAGGGACTTGCCAAATGATGAAGCCAAGCTTTACCTCTGCTTCTGAGCTTGCACCTTCAAAAACAAGTCAGCAAGGGCAGCTTTCCATGTTTCTGTCCTAATGGGGTTCCCTTCTTAGTGTTCCATAAGAACCTCTTGGGCATGGCTGTGCAGTTTCAGTTTTTCGTATTAGATCTTCAATTCAATTTCTACGGCATCAGTCAGTGTCGCATTTGTCATTTTTCTAGCGCACATTGCAGAAAGACAGTGGCTACCTGATTGGTTAGTATAGCAGACAGATATTTTCCTTTACAATTTGTATATGCAAGCCAAGTATCCTTTACATCTCTAGTAATACAAGCTGTTATTTACAGACACTAGTATGGTGCACAATAATCCATCAACTGTTTTAAGAAAAAGTGGCGCTGTACCTCCGTTTATTTACTGTAGAGTAGAGGAGGTGTTTGTTTCTCTTTATGAAAGAAACGGCCGCATTTTTCATTCCCTAAATTGTGACTGCAAATTTATATATTGCCACTAGATGGAGCTATTGCACCATCAGTTTCTTATTGTTTTACATACACGTTTGCTGTCAATTGGTGGCTCTGTTGGTTTGATTTCCCCATGTATTTCATGCTGTAAAGCAGGGGTAAGCAACCTCGGCCCTCCAGCTGTTGTGAAACTACAAATCCCATCATGCCTCTGCCTCTAGGAATCATGCCAGTGATTGTTAGGGTCTTGCAATGTCTCATGGGACTTTCAGTTTCAAAACGGCTGGAGGGCCGAGGTTGCCTACCCCTGCTGTAAAGGGTCGGTACACTAAACTAGCCCCATCACAGCAGTATTTTAGTTAGGGACTTTGTTTCCTAACTAACGGGTGCATTATACACCTTCAGATCCATGAAGCAAAGATTGGCAAACATTTGAGTACAGCCCTCGTTTGCTGAGACAGCAGAGCTGCTAAGGACCAGAAACCAACTTCCTGGCTGCACAATACAGTAGAGATAGACCAGCCATTCTCAGCCAGGGTTCCATGGAGCACTAGGATTCCTCCAAAGGTTACTAGGGGTTCCCTGAGCTGATTGATCTGACCTTTCATTCAATGGGTATTGACCTACGCCACTTGGCACAGCCAGCAGCATGACACCAATGATCATTTTAGCTGTCTGTAAAGCTAAGTATACATTACTAGAATTTTGTTTAAAATTCTTCTAGTGTATTCCCAGCTTAATTTTTTTTTAAAAGTCAGCAGTTACAAATACTGCAGCTGCTGACTTTTAAATTAAGGACACTTACCTGCCCAGGGCACCGGCGATGTCGGGGACACTTACTTGTCCAGGGCGCCAGCGATGTCGGGGATACACTTCCTTGCCCAAGGCACCGGCGATGTCGGGGACACTTACTTGTCCAGGGCACCAGCGATGTCTGCCCCCGGATGCTGCCGCCTCCATCTTCATTAAGGTAATCAGGAAGTGAAGCCTTGCGACTTCACTTCCTGGTTCCCTACTGCGCATGTGCAAGTCATGCCGCGTGACCGAAATGGTCCCTGCTGTCTCCCATAAGACATCGCAGGGGGGGAGTGCCGTAGATACCTGCAGATAATGTGGCCATCTATGCCCGGAAATGGGTGCAAATACCTGTATTACACAGGTATCTGCTCCCCCCTGAAAGGTGCCAAATGTGACATTGGAGGGGGGAGGGTTCCCGAAAAGTGGAAGTTCCATTTTTGGATGGCACTCTGCTTTAAAGGTGGCTTTGGGATCACAACTGTAAGGAGCATTCTTCTCACCGACCTCAATTATTGAAGTTTAACAAGGGTTAAAGTGTTGCCCGGGGTAAAAAGGGGTGAGAGGCTGATTTAGACCATCACCTGACATAAATTTAGTGATCAGCCTAGTTTGGAGAGTGGAAGCTTCCATCGGTTGCTTCTCAGACAGGCTATTTAGTTTTCTGAAAGATTCCCTTTAAAGGAACTTCATGTTTGTTTTTTTGTGGCACAGAACAACAGAAATGTTTGCAGAATTATCTAAATATTCGTCCGTTTTTTTTTGTACTAGACCTAGCCCATGTCGCACTCAAGGCCTGTTATCAGAGAAGGCTGCTAGCACAAAGCTGACCTGTGAACTCCACGGACAATATGTCGTCACTGCGTCCATCTTGTTTTCAATGTTTGTAGACCTCAGTCCTTTATTTGTCCCCCTGATCCCTCCTTCCCATGTGACAGTTGTCTGTCGGGGGTCCCTGGTCTGTGTCTGTCTTCATCTGCCACAACTGGGAAATCTTTAAAACCTGTATATATTGTTCAGCTGTAATAAGACAGAATGCTATTTTATCAGCGATTATACTCAGATTGTATAGATAGTTACATTTTGGGTGGCCCGCGCTCCCATCTCAGGTTCTTTCGGACCAAATAAAGATTTTGTTTTTTAAAAAAAATGTGTTTTGTAACTTTTTATGGTATTAGGACTTTATTGACTCCATAAGTTGTCAGCGGTTCTGGAGGTTGGGGCGTTTATGGCTCGGAGTTGGAGCTGCACGATTCTGGCCAAAATGAGAATCACAATTTTTTTGCTTGGGATGAAGATCACGATTCTCACGGCGTAAAATCTTTTACATTTATACAAAAAAAAAAAAAAATGGGCAAAAATTATATAATGTTTGGGGGTTCTAAGTAATATCTAGCAAAAAAATAATGATTTTAACTTGAAAAGAGCTGTCAGAAAAAGGTTTGGTGTTTAAGTGGTTAAACGTTCCTAATTTACATACAGAAGTTTATTCCTTTGATGTAAAAAAGTCAATGTGATACAATGTTTAGACTTAACTTTCCACTGATAAAGAATGTTTTCAAAACTTGGCAGATTGCCCAGACTTGGCAGATTGCCCAGACTTTGACTTTTGTCTGAGAGCAGACAGGAAATTATTTTCATGTCAAAGATCGTGAAACCCTGTGTCAAGAATCGCAACGGGAAAAAGATTGCGATCACGATTCTTGACGATTAATGGTGCAGCTCTACTCTGAGTACCTGTAGGTAGTACATGGCAGCATAGCCTTATGGGAGGACTGTATGCTTTCTTTAGTGGCCACCAACAGAGAAAGCCTAGACACGCTACAAGCAGGCTGTGGATCCGCCTCTATGGGGGTTCAGGGAATGTAGAAAACTTGTTGGATCCTGACCCTCTCAAAAGTTGGAGAGTCGAGTGTGGAAATTACAATGGTGGACATGAAGAGCCATTATCAAGGGGAATGAGTTTGCTTTGCAAAAAGCTGAAGTCCAAATGTGATCAGCTAATTCCTTATTAATTAAAATACAGACAATCCAGTAAAGCAACCAAATGCATTTCAGTTTTACAAAGCCTTAAAGGGGTTGTAAAGGTTCATTTTTTATTTTCTAAATAGGTTCCTTTAACCACTTAAGACCCGGACCTTTATGCAGGTAAAGGACCTGGCCAGTTTTTTGCGATTCGGCACTGCGTCGCTTTAACTGACAATTGCGTGGTCGTGCGACGTGGCTCCCAAACAAAATTGGCGTCCTTTTTTTTCCCACAAATAGAGCTTTCTTTTGGTGGTATTTGATCACCTCTGCGATTTTTATTTTTTAATCTTTGCTATAATAAATATACTCCAAAAAGATATAAAAAACATTTTTTTCCTCAGTTTAGGCCGATACATATTCTTCTACCTAGTTCTGGTAAAAAAAAAAGAAATCGCAATAAGCGTTTATCGATTGGTTTGCGCAAAATTTATAGCGTTTACAAAATAGGAGATAGTTTTATTGCATTTTTATTCTTTTTTTTTTTACTACTACTAATGGGCGGCGATCAGTGATTTTTTTCGTGACTGCGACATTATGGCGGACACATCAGACAATTTTGACACATTTTTGGGACCATTGTCATTTTCACAGCAAAAAATGCTATAAAAATGCATTGTTTACTGTGAAAATGACAATTGCAGTTTGGGAGTTAACCACTAGGGGGCGCGGTAGGGGTTATGTGTGACCTTATATGTGTTTCTAACTGTAGAGGGGGGGGCTGGACGCATGAAGTCATTGATCGAGTTTCCCTATATTGGGGAACACACGATCAATGAAGCTGCCACAGTGAAGAACGGGGAAGCTGTATTTACACACAGCTCTCCCCGTTCTTCAGCTCTGGGGACCGATCGCGGGACTCCGGCGGCGATCGGGGGCCGCAGTCACGGAGCTTTGGACCGGGTTGCAGGCGTGTGCCGGGGGAGCGCGACAGCGTCCTACGGCTGGGCACTTAAAGAGGACGTACAGGTACGTGCTTGTGCCCAGCCGTGCCATTCTGCCGACGTATATCTGCAGGAGGTGGTCCTTAAGTGGTTAAGCTAGTGCATTGTTGGCTCACTTACCTTTTCCTTCGATTTCCCTTCTAAATGTTTTCTTTGTCTGAATTTCCCACTTCCTGTTCCTCTTCAGTAAACTTGCCCCCATCATCCGAGCCGTTCTGGCTGGGGGTTAGTCAGCGTGCTCCCCCCCTCTTTTGGGACTACATCCCTGGTGGAAGACGCTGCGTGTTCACAGGGATGTAGTCCCAAGGGAGGGGGAAAACACGCTGACTAACCCCCAGCCAGAACGGCTCGGATGATGGGGGCAAGCTTACTTACTGAGGAGGAACAGGAAGTGAGAAATTCAGACAAAGAAAAAAAACATTCAGGAGGGAAATGGAAGGAAAAGGTAAGTGAACCAACAATGCACTAGCTTAAAGAAGCCTATTTAGAAAATAAAAAAACAAACCTTTACAACCCCTTTAACCATGGCTATGACTGAGGCTTTTCAAAGCCAAAACCACCATACCATATTGAACATCCAGCAAGGTAGAACAGCATTGTGATGTAAGTGATAGGATTTAGGCCCCATTCACACCTACGTGCATACATTGGGTAAGAGTTGTCTTGCTGCCCCCATCCTAAGAATGTCATAAGACCATTTATGACCCCAGGACTAAAGCCTAGCACACACGGGCCAAATGTCAGGCGGCATCGGCCGATTCAATAGAAACCGTCAGACATTCGGCCGATATGTACTGGAGTCGGTCCGAATGGCCGGCTTATGATGAAGCGGCATGATAGAAAAGAACACCGTAGCACAGCAGGACGGATCGCTGTACTAATGAAGTAGGGTGGTTGGTATAGCGGCTCCTACTGAGCGGTCAGTTTTTGCTTTTTTTTGTTCAGCCCACTGGGTTGAACAAAAAAAAACTTGGCGTGTACCAGGCTTTGGGCAGGCCATAAATGATGCACATGTCTTTCCTGCAACCACAAGACCAGACAGTGTGGACACTGAAATCCCTCTTGGCGAGACATTGTTTTCTTCCGACGAGGGGCCAAGAGTGAGCGGGGGAAGCCGCCCCCCTGGGAGAAGATGGTGATCATCACTAGTGCCTATAGTAGCCACTTTCGATAATCGCTAATGAATCCGGCAGGCTGCTTGTACAGTGCCTTGAAAAAGTATGCATACCCCTTGACCCTTTCTACATTTTGTCATGTTGCAAACAAAAAAAAGGGGAAAAGGGAATAGCCGCTCCAGGTGGGAACCCAAACGAACATCCACCACTGCAGACAACTCAGGTGCAGGCAATGAACTTAGCAAAGCAGGAACAAAAATTGTCTCTGGACAGCCGCACTCTGAACAAATTGTAGCCTTTATTAAAAGAAGGACAGCACTACAAGTCACAGCAAAGTAAAATAAAACCCAACTGCTGACACGTTTCGCGCTGAAACTAGTGCTTGGTCATAGCACATAATTGTGAAGTGGGAAGGAAAACAATGTTTTTTTACAAATATCTGAAGTGTGGCGTGCCTTTGTATTCAGTCCCCAGTCTAATACCCCTAACTAAAATCTAGTGGAACCAATTGACTTTAGAAGTCACCCAATTGGTAGAGTCCCCCTACGTGTAACTAGAAGGGGTTGTAATGTAAAGGTACATGTTATTTTCACTTTAATGCATTCTATGCATTAGGGTGAAAAAACATCCGATGATTAGCGCCCCCCCTCCGTTTACTTGCCTGAACCCTCGAAAGTCCTGCGTCGTGAACACGCTGGCTTCTCGGACAGGCTTCTCCTTGGCAGTCATTGGCCACCGCTGCTGTCAATCAAATCAATGACACGGCGCCCTGGGGTGGGGCGGAGTGATACAGTCGGTGGCTATGGCCGCCGACTGTATCATGGGAGCCCGTCTGCAAGCTAACCCCGTTGGGAGAGCGCTTCCCTAATTAGTAAATAAGAGTCCTCTTGTATGTAATTTAATTTGAGTAAAAATACAGATATTCTGTAAAGCCCCCAAAAGTTTTTATAGAGAACCTTAGTTAACAAACCGCATCATGAAGGCCAAAGAACACACCAGACAGGTCAGGGATAAAGTTGTGGAGAAGTTTAAAGCAGGGATAGGTTATAAAAAAATATCCCAAGCTTTGATCATCTCACAGAGAACTGTTCAATCCATCATCCGAAAATGGAAAGTGTATGGCACAACTGCAAACCTACCAAGACATGGCCGTCCACCTAAACTGACAGGCGGGGCAAGGAGAACATTAATCAGAGAAGCAGCCAAGAGGCCCATGGTAACTCTGGAGGAGCTGCAGAGATCCACAGCTCAGGTGGGAGAATCTGTCCACAGGACAACTATTAGTCGTGCTCTTATGGAAGAGTGGAAAGAAGAAAGCCATTGCTGACGGAAAGCCATAAGAAGTCCTGTTTGCAGTTTGAGAAGCCATGTGGGGGACACAGCAAACATGTGGAAGAAGGTGCTCTGGTAAGATGAGGCCAATATTGAACTTTTTGGCCTAAAAGCAAAACACTATGTGTGGCAGAAAACTAACACTGCACATCACCCTGAACACACCATCCCCACCGTGAAACATGGTGGTGGCAGCATCATGCTGTGGGGATGCTTTTCTTCAGCAGGGACAGGGAAGCTGGTCAGAGTTAATGGGAAGCTGGATGGACCCAAATACAGGGCAATCTTAGAAGAAAACCTGTTAGTCTGCAAAAAACTTGAGACTGTGGAGGAGGTTCACCTTCCAGCAGGACAACGACCCTAAACATACAGCCAGAGCTACAATGGAATGGTTTAGATCAAAGCATATTCATGTGTTAGAATGGCCCAGTCACAGTCCAGACCTAAATCCAATTGAGAGTCTGTGGCAAGACTTAAAAATTGCTGTTCAGACGCTCCCCATCCAATCTGACAGAGCTTAAGCTATTTTGCAAAGAAGAATGGGCAAAAATGTCACTCTCTAGATGTGCAAAGCTGGTAGAGACATCCCCAAAAAGACTTGCAGCTGTAATTGCAGTGAAAGGAGGTTCTACAAAGTATTTTTCTTCCATTTCACAATTATGTACCACTTTGTGTTGGTCGATCACATAAAATCCCAATAAGGTACATTTACGTTTTTGGTTGTAAAATGATGAAATGTGGAAAATTTCAAGGGATATAAATAACTTTTCAAGGCACTGTACCCAAGGTGATCAATCAACTGGTACATTCAGCCTGTGCATTAATGGTTTGAATCTTGGCTGATTCCTGCTGAACCGGCCGAGATTCATGTATGGCTGGCTTTTTGCCACAGGCTTTTTGCCATTTACAAGGTCATTTCTGATTGTTTTGCTGTTGTATGGTATGCATTATGGAACTCTGGTCAATCTCATAGACCTTTGCATCTCCTTTTTAATGGCGAAGGTAAAACAAACCTAAACCCATTCTGAATGTGACAAGCATTCGCACATCTGCAATGAAAGACTGCCATATGTTGTGCAATGTAATTATTTCCTATGATTGTAAACGTCATCAAGTGGACATAATGCAGTATTTCCCCTAAAATACTTCAAATCAAGGAAAATACCGTATTTGCCGGCGTATAAGACGACCCCCTATTTTTTCAGGAAAATTTTTGGTTTTGGGATATACTCTCCATATAAGACTACCCCCTTCTTACTAGTCTTTCTGGAAGCTAAGGGGTAGCCAGAACAACCGCTGACAGGAATAACCGCTGACAGAAACAGGCTTTTTTCAGATCTCACTGTGCCATTACATTAAATGCCTCACTGTGCCATTACATTACATGCCTCCACTGTGCCATTACATTACATGCCTCACTGTGCCATTACATGCCTCCACTGTGCCATTACATGCCTCACTGTGCCATTACATTACATGCCTCCACTGTGCCATTACATTACATGCCTCCACTGTGCCATTACATTACATGCCCCCACTGTGCCATTACATTACATGCCTCCACTGTGCCATTACATTACATGCCTCCACTGTGCCATTACATTACATGCCCCCACTGTGCCATTACATTACATGCCTCCACTGTGCCATTACATTACATGCCTCCACTGTGCCATTACATGCCTCCACTGTGCCACCACATGCCTCCACTGTGCCACCACATGCCTCCACTGTGCCACCACGTGCCACCACATGCCTCCACTGTGCCACCACATGCCTCCACTGTGCCACCACATGCCTCCACTGTGCCACCACATGCCTCCACTGTGCCACCACATGCCTCCACTGTGCCGGCCAAGACGATCTCCCTACCTTACTTTTCTTTTCAGATTCTGGCTTCCAGGCTGCCGGCATCCATGATTCAAAAGCCGCACCTCCTCCTCAGACTGTTCCGTGATAGGCGGAACACTCATTTTCCCAGCAGGGCCTCTGTTCAGTGTTCCGCCTATCACAGATGTCCTCTCGTCCGAGGATGAGAAGGCATTCGTGATAGGCGGAACACTGAACAGAGGCCCTGCTGGGAAAATGAGTGTTCCGCCAATCGCGGAACAGTCTGAGGAGGAGGCGCGGCTTTTAAATCATGGATGCCCGCAGCCTGACGAAGACAGGTACCGGCGTATAAGACGACCCCCGACTTTGGATGCATTTTGTTTTTTGCATCCAAAAGGTCGTCTTATACACCGGCAAATACGGTACCATATTATGGCCAATAGATGGTGCCGACAATCATAGGAAATTATATTACACAAAATGCAACCATTTTTACTTGTGGCTATCTGAATGGTTGTTGCAGTTGTTTTTTTCTTAATAAAATTGACCCTTTGGTGTATCTGAATAAATTGGGCCTTTATCTGGTAAACATTAGTAGCTAGATTCACAAAGATTTACGCCGGCGTATCAGTAGATACGCCGTCGTAACTCGGAATCTAAGCCGTCGTATGTTTAAAGCGGGGGTTCACCCTATAAACCCAAAAAAAAAAAAAAAATACTTCTACCATAAAATCAGGCATTGTAGCGCGAGCTACAGTATGCCTGTCCCGATTTTTTTATCCCTGTACTCACCGTGTACTCGTACATCGAAGATACCGACTCCCCTCGGGGAATGGGCGTGCCTATGGAGACGGAGGATGATTGACGGCCGGCTCTGGCGCGTCACGCTTCTCCGGAAATAGCCGAAATAGGCTTGGCTCTTCACGGCGCCTGTGCGCAGGCGCCGTGAAGAGCCGAGACCTACTCCGGCTGTCTTCGGGGAGAGTGAAGTGCCAGGGCCGGCCGTCAATCATCCTCCCTCTCCATAGGCACGCCCATTCCCCGCGGGAGCCGAAATCTATAATGTACGAGTACACAGTGAGTTCGGGGGTAAAAAAATCGGGACAGGCATACTGTAGCTCGCGCTACAATGCCTGTCTCGATGGTAAAATCGTGTCACCGAGGGTGAACCACCGCTTTAAGTGTATGCTCAAACTGAGATACACTTAAACCTAGCTAAGATACGGAGGCCTGCGCAGTCGTATCTTAGCTGTCTAGTTCCGCCGGCCGCTAGGGGCGTGAACGCTGATTTACGCCTAGAATGCGTAAATCAGCGAGATACGCCGATTCACGAACGTACGCTTGCCTGTCGCAGTAAAGATACGCCATTTACGTAAGGCGTTTTCCGGCGTAAAGTTAGTCGAACAAAGAGCTGGCCTAGTCAATGTTAAGTATGGCCGTCGTTCCCGCGTCGGAATTTGAAAATTTTACGTTGTTTGCGTAAGTCGTCCGTGAATGGGGCTGGACGTAATTTATGTTCACGCCGAAACCAATACGTCCTTACGACGTACTTTGGAGCAATGCACACTGGGATATGTCCACGGACGGCGCATGCGCCGTTCGTAAAAAACGTCAATCACGTCGGGTCACGAGTCATTTACATAAAACACGCCCCCCTCATCCCCATTTGAATTAGGCGTGCTTACGCCGGACCATTCGCGCTACGCCGCCGTAACTTAGGAGGCAAGTGCTTTGTGAATACAGCACTTGCCTCTCTGACTTACGGCAGCGTAGCCTAAATACGATACGCTACCTCAAAGATGCCCATCTACCTGAATCTAGCTATAGGAGTTACGTTACATGTCGTTCGATAACAGTTTTCCACACTGGAAATCACCAGATCATCAGATTCCCAACGTGGATGGAAAACAAGCCCTCTGCAGGTAGGTTATATTCTCCAACAGCATTTCAATGCTTACTCTGTATAGAAATATGGTTTCAGATTACATCCCGGAGCTTAGACTACATAAAACAAATCCACAATTGCAGCTTTATTTGTATCTGTTCGGGGTCCCTTTATTTCCTCTAAATGTTGTTATACAACATACCACAAGAGGGGGCTGTTGAAGCACTGAAAATATTCTTCCTATGTTAGGCTGACAGGGGAAGTGGGCCCCCCTGAGGTTACAGACCAGGTCCCAGTATGTACTGGAGTTATTTGATAAAATGCATTTAGATGAACCTTTCTCTCCTCCCTTCGCTGGACCATTCTTATATCCATCAGGGATTTCAGTATTTTCCTAGGTTACAATGTGTCTGGCAGACCTGCGTAGTGATTCTATGGAATGTCTGTATGGATTGTGCAGCTATCTTTGCTACCAGCAGTGTTCCAATTCCGTTTGAGGACAGAAATATTGATTTTAAGGACTCAGCCGACCCGTGAGACTTAAAAATGACATTTTCGGTGTAGGTATTAGAATTGCTAGGAGGGTGCCTTAAACCCAAAAAACAGAAAACCAACTTTATAACATTTTGTTGTAACTTCTTCTTACCCAACATCATGGCTGGCTGGATGCAGGTAATGTTTTGTTATAGATAAAAAATATGACCAAAAAAAAAGTCTTATAAGTAAGCAAAGAAGTGCGAAATGCATCAAGGCGTTCTTCTGAGGGCTCGTTCACACCAACCCCATAGGGCTGCAAAGATCCCAACACGGCATACAGAGGCTAGGGTTGTCGGTCGGAATCCCAACCACACCACTACCTGCCTAAAGTTGCATGTTCTTCCTTTGTCTGTGTGGGTTTCCTCCAGGTACTTCTGCTTCCTCCCACACTCCAAAGACATGATGGTGGGTTAATTGGCTTTTATCTAAATTGGCCCTAGTATATGAATGTGAGTTAAGGACCTTAGATTGTAAGTAACAGGTAATAATTGTCTGCGCTGTGATATGGCTTGGCCGGATAAGTGAATAAATGGAAGGTGAGTGAACGGGCTAATTGGGCCTGGGGGGTGGCAAGTGATGCAGACACAAATAAGATAACCTAAAAAACGGTATTTAAATAGGTACAGTCCTAGCTGGACTGTATAATATAGCACAGTGTAAGTCTTCAGTGAGAAGCAAAAAACATATGTGTGAAAGTCAAAACTACAACATGAGCATAAAATCCTGGATTGGTGCAAAACAAAGAAAAGAAAAAGGACCACAGTTCCACACTAGAGCTGATGCAGCAGTGAAAACATAAATGGTTGAAAATGGAAAAAGTTCCAGATTCTGCATAGATAAAGATGTGCAGTCCAGACAGATCCAAAAAGCATGCAGCCCACACCTCAGTGACTCGTGCATCTTACCTTCCAGCTGACATTCAGGACCAAACAAATTACCAGTTTTCCTATTGGGTGGGTATCTTGCTGCCAGTTCTCAATGGTTGGTCATACATATGAAAAAAATAATAACAAAGAAGCTGTAGCCTTATCCTCCTATCACTCATATAACTGGGGGGAGAGGGGTTCAGTTTGCAAGGTAGCAAGGTAGATATCCACTTACACAACTTACACAGTGTGTAGGGAAAGAATGCCTATCTCCACGAGTGCCGAATTTGTTTCCTGGTACTTCTCACTGCCACCACTTTGCCTCTTTAGCTTGCGTGGAGCCATCCGCTCATGTCAGGGTGAAGGAGGATGGAGCAGTGGGGTGGCGGTCGTGTATCCACGAGCACCGCGCTCGTCTGCCGTTCGTTCCGTACTGCTCCCGGTTAGTGCTCTGAGTCCCGACGCGTGTTCGTCACATCACGTGACTTCATCAGGGGATCAGATTGTAGATTGTAAGCTCCTCAGCGGTGAACTGACAACATTCAGGGCCCCCTGTCTGGCCCCGCCCATGACTCGCTCCTACGTTTTGCACAAAGTACAACTTCTGCCTTTTTTTTTTTTAATGGGACCTCGACAGGGTCCATTAGGGAGTCTCTGTTAGAAAGAGACTACAAAGGAGTCTAATGGGACCTGGAGGAGGTCTCTGAGGCCCTTTCAGTGTCCATTGTAGAGTCTGTTAGAGTCCCCTCCAGGTCCCATTGGAGACTACAAAAAAGTCTAATGGGACCTGGAGGGGCCCTTTTTTTTTAATAGAGTGTACAGTGAACCCCTTGATGCACTCTGGTTCTCATGGAACCCCCTCCTTCTGCCTCGACTCTCACCCCTGCCCCAACCTCTCACAAAGTAGGCATAAAATTGGCACTGTTTAGTGCTCCTCTTACCTTAACTATGAGTACTGCAGCTGTGGCTGGTTCCCGCGTCCTCTGTGGCTGGCTCTTTGGTGTGGGTTGCTAGCCCCCTAGCCCTAGTGTGGGTGGTTCATCGTAGCTGGCTGACACCCTGGTCTTGCTGTGGGTGGCAGGCTGGCACCCTGGCCCTGCTGTGGGTGGGTCACTGTGGGTTTTTGGCTGGCTGGCACCCTGGCCCTGCTGTGGGTGGGTCACCGGTGTGACTGGCTAGCTGGCACCCTGATCCTGCTGTGGCCTTTCCTCTTCCGCTGTTCTGGCCACGGTTTGGCAAAGAAGGGACTTGGAGGGAGGCAGCGTCCTTTGCCCTATCCGGGATGGTAGAACTAGAAGGTTTGCAGGCTCTGTGCGTGGAGGCGTGCGGCGCAACATGTAATGATGCGTGCGTGTGCAGGTCCTCTCTGTGTCCATTTGAGAGTCTGTTAGAGTGCCCATGAATACAGCCTGGCCAGTGCCCATCAATGCAGCCTGATCAGTGCCCACCAGCACAGCCTCGCCAGTGCAGCTTCACCAGTGCTCAAGTCAATACTTTGTAGAACCTCCTTTCGTTGCAATTACAGCTGCAAGTATTTTTGGGATGTCTCTACCAGCTTTGCACATCTAGAGAGGGACATGTATTGCCCATTCTTCTTTACAAAATAGCTCAAGCTCTGTCAGATTGGATGGAGAGCGTCTGTGAAGAGCAAGTTTCAAGTCTTTTCTCAGATTCTCTATTGGATTTAGGTCTGGACTTTGGGCCATTTTAACACATAAATATGCTTTGATCTAAACCATTCCATTGTAGCTCTGGCTGTATGTTTAGGGTCGTTGTCCTGCTGGAAGGTGTTCTGCCCCAGTCTCAAGCCTTTTGCAGACTAACAGGTTTTCTTCTAAGCTTGCCCTGTATTGGAGACTCTAACATTTTTTCTTCTAAAATTAAACTGTATTTGGCTCCATCCAGCTTCCCTGTCCCTCCCTGCTGAAGAAAAGCATCCCCACGACATGATGCTGCCGCCACCATGTTTCACAGTGGGGATGGTGTGTTCAGGGTGATGTGCAGTGTTAGATTTCTGTCACACATAGCGTTTTGCCTTTAGGCCAAAAAAGTTAAATTTTGGTCTCATCTGACCAGAGCACTTTCTTCCACATGTTTGCTGTGTCCCCCACGTTGCGTCTCGCAAAATGCAAACAGCACTTCTTATGGCTTTCTTCTTGCCACTTCCATAAAGGGCAGATTTGTGGAGAGCGCGACTAATAGTTGCCCTGTGGACAGATTCTCCCACCTGAGCTGTGGATCTCTACAGCTCCTTCAGAGTTACCATGGGCCTCTTGGCTGCTTCTCTGATTAATGCTCTCCTTGCCCGGCCTGTCAGTTTAGGTGGACGGCCATGTCTTGGTAGGTTTGCAGTTGTGCCATACTCTTTCCATTTTCCGATGATTGATTGACCAGAGCTCCGTGAGATGTTCAAAGCTTGGGATATTTTTTTATATAACCTAACCCTGCTTTAAACTGTATGGTGTGTTCCTTGGCCTTCACGATTCTGTTTGTTCACTAAGGTTCTCTAACAAACCTCTGAGGGCTTCACAGAACAGCTATATTTATACTAAGATTAAATTGCACACAGGTGGACTATATTTACTAATTAGGTGCCTTCTGAAGGCAATTGGTTCCACTAGATTTTGGTTAGGGCTATCGGAGTTAAGGGGTTTGAATATTCCTTCAAGGCACTGTATGGTGCAAATCTTCTGTTCCACAACATCCCAAAAGATGCTCTATTGGATGAGATCTGGTGACTGTGGAGGCCATTGGAGTACAGGGACCTCATTGTCCAGTGGTGAGATGATGTGAGCTTTGTGACATGGTGCATTATCCTGCTGGAAGTAGCCATCAGAAGAGGAGTACACTGTAGTCATAAAGGGATGGATATGGCGAGCAACAATACTCAGGTAGGCTGTGGCAAGAAAACAATGCTCTTTTGGTACTAAGGGACCCAAAGTGTGCCAAGAAAATCACCCCCACACATTAAACCACCAACCCCAGCCTGAACCATTTATACAAGGCATGATGGATCCATGTTTTCATGTTGTTTACGCCAAATTCTGATCCTACCATCTGAATGTCGCAGCTAAAAATCGAGACTCATCAGACTTGGCAATGTTTTTCCAATCTTCTATTGTCCAACTTTGGTGAGCCTGTGTGAATTGTAGCCTTCGTTTCCTGTTCTTAGCTGACAGGAGTGGCACCTGGTGTGGTCTTCTGCTGCTGTAGCCCACCTGCTTCAAGGTTGTGTTGTGCGTTCAGAGATGGTATTCTGCATACCTTCTAGAGCTGCACGATTCTGGTCAAAATGAGAATCGCGATTCTTTTGCTTAGACTAAGGATCACGATTCTCAAAAACTGAATGCAAGAAACACCCCCCCCCCCCCCCCCAAATAAATAAATAAACCTGTGATTTATCTAAAGATATGACTATATAAAAAACAGGCCAGTGATATGTCTATAATGTTAAAGACCATATAACTCCTATGAAAAAAGCAGGATCAAACTTTGTTTCTGCTTTTTTCATAGGAGTTATATGGTCTTTAACATTATAGACATATCGCTGGTCTGTTTTTCATACATCAGAAGCAGTACCGCCGGCAACCATTGGGTGGCGCATGGATACACACAGTTGTAGAGAACTGTGAGAAAGATTAATACATCAGAAGCAGTACTGCCAGCAACCACTGGGTGGCGCATGGATACACAGTACAGTTGTACAGAACTGTGAGAGAAGACCAGGCATCGATCCTGTGGCGCAGGCTGCTGACGTCGGTTCCGATATCGGCGCCATTTGCATTCCACGCTGGTTACGTTGAACGGGCGGTGAGAGAAGATTGCGATCTTATTACGATTAATCGTGCATTAATACCTTGGTTGTAACGAGTGGTTATTTGAGTTACCGTTGCCTTTCTATCGTCACGAACTGATCTGCCCATTCTCCTCTGACATCAACAAGGCATTTTCCTCCACACAACTATCGCTCACTGGATATTTTTTCTTTTTTTTGGACCAGTCTCTGAAAAACCTGAGAGATGGTTGTGCATGAAAATCCCAGTAGATCAGAAGTTTTTGAAATACTCTGGCACCAACAACCATGCCACATTCAAAGTCTCTTAAATCCCCTTTCTTCCCCATTATGATGCTGGGTTTGAACTTCAGCAAGTTGTCTTCACCACGCCTGCATGCCTAAATCCATTGAGTTGCTGCCATGTGATTGGCTGATTAGCAATTGAACAGGTGTACCTAATAAAGTGGTGAGTGTTTATGCCATGGACACCTGCCACAGCAGGAATTAAACCTTCTGTTTTGTTCAACTGTTCGGGCGGGGCAGAAGTTTAGGGTTAAAACATAGTGCGTGAGTAACTTGTATAGCGCTACAAAAGCGAACTAAATCGACTCAAGGCTCTTTTTGCAGCCAGTGTCCACCTGTGTCTTCAAAAGAGATGGGTCTTAAACTTCTTCCTGAAGGCCAGATGGTTTTCTTCTAAGCGGATGTCCGTGAGTAGATCGTTCCATAGCCGGGGGGCCTTGGACTGCAAATCTTCGTTCGCCTTTTGATTTGTAGCGCAGTGGTTCTCAACCTGGGGGTCGGGACCCCCTTGGGGCTCAAATGAGCATTTGCCAGGGGTCACCAAAACCTGGGTTGTTCTTGGAGCCCGCGGCTGCCCACTCAGCCTCTTCACAGCTGCCCATTCAGTTCATGGCATAGCTGGGGGGCAGGGACTAGAGGTCAGCTGACTGGTGAGGAATGTGAAGTGGGAGGGGCTGGAGGAGACCCTATCTGCTGATTTCAGCATAGGTGTCACCGCTACGAGAAACCACAAAGTCGGAGACACAGTGAGTAACACTACCTGTGATTATAGTTGCCTTTAAAAGTCCCCACTACAGTTCTCAGATCAGCAGATGACCTAAGTTGGCTGATCCCAACTCCCCACCATCACTGCCACTGATCCCAACTCCCCACCATCACTGCCACTGATCCCAACTCCCCACCATCACTGCCACTGATCCCAACTCCCCACCATCACTGCCACTG
The DNA here is from genome assembly GCF_905171775.1 of Rana temporaria. Lineage (NCBI taxonomy): Eukaryota > Metazoa > Chordata > Amphibia > Anura > Ranidae > Rana > Rana temporaria. The sequence continues at coordinate 28,969,867 of NC_053494.1, read as the reverse complement.
ATCCCAACTCCCCACCATCACTGCCACTGATCCCAACTCCCCACCATCACTGCCACTGATCCCAACTCCCCGCCAGGGAGTAAGAGAAGGAACAAAAATAGAGAATACATGGAAGGGAGAGGAAAAGAGGGGAGGAACAAAAAAAAGGGAGAGAAAGAATAAGAGAACAAAAAAAGACGGCTAGAGAGGGATGGTGAAAACAAACAAGAAATGAGGATAGAGAGAGATAAAATGGAAAGAAAGGAGAACAAAGAGAAAGAGTGGTACATCCTAAAATTTACTATAAGGCGTTTAAATACTGTACGAGTGGAAGGGACTCAGGGAGCGCTAAATGTCCGTGAGATAGGGGCTCAAATTACGTGTTTGCCGACAACCCACGATAGGAAAATATTTTTACCGTTAGGGGTCTCCACAACTTGGGAAATGTTATCAAAGGGTCACGGCACTAGAAAGGTTGAGAACCACTGTTGTAGCGGGTCTTGGGGGATTGCCTTCTCACCAGCGCTCAATTGCCTCAACGGATTGCTTTTCAGAGGCACGGCAGTCCTTGCCGCATTTGTAAACAAGCCCTAAATACTACCCAATGCTCTTAGCTACAGAAACCTCTGACGACTAACCACAAACTATCCCTTTCAAAGGAATCACTTGAGAAAATAAATGGTTCCCTCCCAGGAGATTCTGGTTCAGGAGAAATTATTTCCGGATCTTTCACACCTGCGTGGTTTTTGCAGTACAATATTAACGTCGCCGGTTTTATGCCAAACCTAAAATGACATTAAAAAATAATGTTGATTTAAAAAAAAAAAAAAAAAAAAAAAATGATCCAAAAAAGTAACTTTGTTTGTAGTGTGTGGAAGCGATCATGCGAAAGTAAAGCTTCTAGACATACGACTCGGAATCCAGAATCGTGCTCGTGTTGTGCTGGCGGTATCGGATCGATGCCTTTGTCAAAGCTTAGGAATAATTCATAGCTCCGTGCTGGAGTAGAAGTCATGAGACATCGCAGAAATGGAAAGATTCAAAAGTTTTCTGTCTGATACCAAAAAATAAATGTTTATCTGTATGAACGTTGTTGCGAGGATGGCCAAGGTCTGAGATTTTATATTTCTTCTTTTCGTTTTATTTTTCCTAAAAGCTGGTTACTCTTCTTGTTCTTTCACAATGTCGGCTGGTGGGGCCGTAAACAAGCTGCTGAGCTGCGGTTTTTCTGCCCACTGGAATTCTATCATTTAAGCCTGACAGGGCTGTACACATGCCAGCCGCTGCAATTTTAACTTGGAGCTGCACAGTTTGACTGGCGGCACCAACTATGAAACTTGCCCATTAAGATCAATGGGGCTGCGCCGCAAGCGTGAGACAAACAATTTTGCTCACAGTTGTGGCACATTCACGCAATGTAACATTACTGTTTGGCAATTGGAAACAAAAAAGTAAAACAAAAAAACGCTGTCAGGAGGCGGAAGTAGCTCCTCTTGAACGCCTGCTTTTTAGAGAGGGTTAAGCATACCACCTGTCTGAAATTGCGCTTAGGCCTCTTGCACGAAAGTGGAAAAAAAGCCGTGTTTATAACCGATGAAATAAAACCCAAACCCCTCCCCCTTTTTTTTTTTTTTATCCCTTCACTATTTTTGCATATAAATGCATTAAAATGCATTCAAACCTTTGCTTGGGAACCAAATACAATCTTTAATTATTTCCTTAGGTCCTACAAACATGACTCCTTTCTATTCGAGAACAAACGCTGATCTCTTCCATGTACAGGGCCTTATTTCTAACTTCTGATTATATCTGGGACTGGCGGTTAGATGGGTCTTGAGTTCTCTGTCTTGTAACTAGTAATTGTTCGACATTTTATTCTTTTGTTTTAATATAATACATGATGATGTAGTTTTCTTTTCTTTAAAACCCCAATAAACATTTATTGAACCAGCAAAGAAAGTGTGGGACGATGGGGGATAGAGAAAACGGGGGAAAGAAAGATGGTTAGAAAGAGACAATGGAGGAGAAATAGAAGGTTAAAAAAAATGATGGAGTAGAAAGAGGTTTGAAAGAGAGTTGGTTTGAGAAAGAGGGAGAAGTTTGCTAGAGGAGAGAGCAGTAAAAAGTGAGAAAAGATGGAGAGAGCGAGAAAAATGGAGAGAATACGGAAGAGTGGGGAGTGGAAGGTGAAAGGATTGAGGAGAGCGCAGTAGAAAGAGAGAGAGCATACGGAAGAAGAGGGGTGGCAGGAGAGAAAGGAAGAAGATTGGGAAAGAGAGAGAAGTGGAGAGAGAGATGGTTAAAAAGAAAGAGAAAATAAAGATGGAGTAGACAGAGGGGTGAAGAGAGAGAGAGAGAAGATGGAGGCGAAAAAAGTGAAAAGACAGAAGAGAGAAGATGGAGGACAGAGGAGTGAAGAGACATAAAGACGGAGCAGAGCGGGATGGAAAGAGAGAGAAGACAGAGGAGTGGAGACACAAAAATATGGAGGAGAGAGAGGTGGTAAGAGAGAAGAGGAAGGAGAGAGGGGTGGAATGAGAGAGAAGATGAAGAACGGAGGAGTGGAGAGACAAAAAAAAGGTGGAGGAGAGAAGGGTGGCAAGAGAGAGAAGTGGAAAGGAAGAGAAGGAGAGAAGATGGAGGAGAGAGGGGTGAAGAGAGAAGATGGAGGCGAAAAGGGACTGGAAAGTAAGAGAGAAAATGAAAGATAAAGGAGTGGAAAAATAGAAGATGGATTAGAGAGGGGTGGAAATAGAGAGAATGTGGAGGAGAAAGGACTGAAAAGAGAGAAAATATAGAGTAGTAGTAGGAATGGAAAGAAAGAGAAGATGGAGAGAAGAGTAGAAAGAGAGAGCTGGAGAAGAGAGGGCTAAAAAGAGAGTAGATGAAGGACAGAGGAGTGGAGAGAGAAAAAAGATGGAGGAGAGAAGGGTGGAAAGAGCGAGAAGATGGAGAAATGAGTGGAAAGAGAGAGAAGATTATGTAGAAAGGAGCAGAAAGAGAGAAGATAGAGGAGAGCGAATTGGAAAGGGAGAGAAATGGAGGAGAGGGGTGGAAAGAGAGAGAAGATGGAGAAGATGGAGGAGAGAGGAGTTGACAGAAGATGGGGAAGAGAGGGGTGGAAAGAGAGAAGATGGAGGAGGAAGGAGTGGAAAAAGAGAAAGAAGATGGAGAGAGGAATAGAAAGAGATAGAAGATGGTGGAGAGAGGAGTAAAGAGAGAAGACGGAGAAGAAAGGGGTGGAAAGATAGAGAAGTAGGAAGAGAAGATGGAGGAGAGAGGGGTGGAAAGATAGAGAAGTAGGAAGAGAAGATGGAGGAGAGAGGGGTGGAAAGATAGAGAAGTAGGAAGAGAAGATGGAGGAGAGAGGGTGGAAAGATAGAGAAGTTGAAGGAGAGAGGGGTGGAGAAAGACAGAGACAATGGAGGAGAGGGGGGGGGGTCAAAAAAGAGTGAAGATGGAGGACAGATTAATGGAAAGAGAGAATATGTAAATGGAAGGAGTGGAAAGAATGTTAACAGATTTGATAAAGAGTAGTAGTGTAAATTAAAAATGAGTGAAGATGCCTGGATGACGTCCTTATTAGACGAAACACATGAGAGGAGCCTATCTTGTTTTCGTCATGTGTGCACGCACCCCCTGCTGACCCGAGCTGTGATTTGATGCAGCATGCGTTTGTCGGCAGGTTTTAGCCAATGATTTTGGCTGAAACCTTCTTATGAGTTCTGTGTTTACAAGTGCACAGAACAGCAACTTTTTCTTGTCCCTGGATAGCAGACCTGTGTGTAGAAGCAGCACACATTACACTTCTTAGACACACAGATAACCCCCTTCTATGCCCTTTATGTTAACCACTTTCCGGCCAGTGTCATTAGTACAGTATTATCACTGGCCACTGTATTAGTGTCACTAGTGATTTCAGTGCCAGATTGCCCACCACACTATTACAGTCGCACTATAAGTTGCTGATCACTGCCATTACTAGTATAGTGTCTATACAGATCAGTATCTTGATCATCATCAAAACTATTCTAGTGTCCCCAAAAACGCAGTTGTCTTTTACCAAAGACATGTAACCGAATACATTTTGGCCTAAATTTATGAAAAAAAAACGATTTTATTGGATAGGTTTTATAACAGAAAGTAGAATGAATATATATATATATATATATATATATATATATATATATATATATATATATATATATATATATATATATATATATATATTTCCAAATGTATCATCTTTTTGGTTTTATACTGTAAAATACCACCAAAAGAAAGCTCAGTTTGTGTGAAAAAAATAATAATTTGGGTACAGTGTTGCACGAACGGGCAAATTGCTATGTAAAGTAGCGCAGTGCTGAATAGCAAAAAATGCCCTGGCCATGAAGGGGTAAAACCTTCCGAGTGGTTAAAGCGAAATGCAACCGCGCAGATTTCCTCCCTTCACCTCTTTTCCATGCTGCGCATGCGCTGCTGGTCTCTTCCAGGTATTTGAGAGTCCGGTTTCCATGGACGTACACAAGTGTCGCCAGGTTCTGCTAGATGGAAACTATAAGGCCCCTTTCACATTGAGGCGTTTTTCATGCGGTACAGCGCTAAAAATAGCGCTGCTATACCACATGAAAAATCATGCCCTGCAGGCTTCAATGTGAAAGCCCGAAGGCTTTCACATTGAAGCGGTGCGGTAGCAGGAACGCTCCAAAAGTCCTGCTAGCCGCATCTTTGGAGCGGTAAGTTTACCGCTCCTTCCCATTGAAATCAAATGGGAAACCGCGGTAAGACCGCCCGCAACGCGAGCGGTATTAACCCTTTTTCGGCCGCTAGCGGGGGTTAAAACCTCACCGCTAGCGCCCGAATATCGCGGTAAATACGACGGTATAGCGGCTCTACAAATAGCGCGGCTATACCGTCACCGCGGCTCCACGCCTCAATGTGAAAGAGGCCTAACACTGCGTTATGTTTTGTGTGAAAAGTTGTGACAGGATTTTAGGATGGCTGTGATTTAGCAATCTCAGGAGGCAGCAGGGCCTGGCTTAGGCCTTGCAGCACAAAAGCAAACCCTAAATTGAAAATTGTAGTCTTTTTTTTTTCCCTGTATGAGGGACAACATAAAAAAAAAAACTTGTTTGACGGAGTTAAGTTGTGCTTTAAAGCCGAGAAGGTCTGAGAGAAATGGAAGGAGGTAGAGAGGCCAGAAGAAGGGAGAGGTGGAGAGAGATACCCAGCCATTGAGAGAAAGAAGCTCCAAGCTGTGAGGGAGACGGGTGGAGGCTGGCGATGCTTGCGGGGCTCAGCAGACGGAGCCATGTCCTGTCTGTCTTACAGCAACTCCTTCCCATGTTGTGTTCCTGAGAAAACAGATTTCCTGTCAGAAGCCTCTGTCATCTTCAATTATGATTAGTGCAAGAGACATCCAGCTGGAGCCAGCCAAGCTAGGACATGGGAAGTTTTAGCTCATCCACAGCCCTTCTCTCAGTCATGTTCTCCGAGTACAACAGTGTGTGCCGTCTCCCCCGAGATGAGGAGGACCACCGATACACCTGTGATTCCCCCCATTTAGCTCACAGAATTATCATACAGGCCTGTGCACCTCTGTAAAACATGGTGGCTGATCCCGTTTAGAAGAGCTGATGCTGAAGGGAAAGCATGTTTTGGCCTGTAGCAAGCTGTAATCATTTTTACCTTTGACCACTCATTAAAGTAGATATAAAACTACCTGAGCGACATGGCTGAAGCACCGTGTGCCATAAACCTTAAAGCGGAGGTCCGCCAAATTGTATTGTTTTAAAAGCCAGCAGCTACAAATACTGAAGCTTCTGACTTCTAAAATGAGGACACTTACCTGTCCAGGGCGCCCGCAATGTCGGCACCCGAGGCCGACCCGTCCCTAGGTCCTCAGATCTTCCGCCATCTTCGGCTTCACGTCCTGGTTCCCTACTGCGCATGTGCGAGTCACGCTGCGCAATCCGAATGGTCCTTGCTGTCTTCTGGGACCCGTTTGCCTCCCAGATTCTGTGGCTATCTATGCCCGGAAGTGGCTGCAAGGTGCCAAATGTGACCCTGGAGGGGGGGCAGCGGAAGTTCCACTTTTGTGTGGACCTCCGCTTAAACTTTTATTATTTTTTGTTTTAATAAAATACTTTTTCTACCTTTTTTAATCCTTTTTTTGTATTTCAGTGTTGCCGATTTCCTGCATTCTGTTTTCAGCCACTTCCTGTCTTCTTTCAAACACTTCAGCGAAGACAGTGGATTTCCTAATGGTGACAACACCATAGGCCACACCACAGAGACATTTTCTTCTTTTTTTTTAACCACTTCCTGCCTGCCATATAGCAATATGACGTGCACAAAGTGGTTCAGTCATATGACGTCCAGCAGGATAAGCCGCTAGCACAGGCCCGCATTGCAGCGATTGGTGGTTTGGTGTGTCAGTCTGACACACTGCATCTCCGATCAAGGTAAAGAGCCACTAACGCAGGCTCTTTACCATGCAATGACAGCTGATCATAGTGTAAACAGAGTCGTATATCGACTTTTCCGCCACTCGCGCTGACAGGCGCGAGTAGAGGACAACCGATCGGCTGCTCTCCTGACAGGGGGGGGGCTGCACCGATTCATTATCAGTGCAGCCCCCCCAGGATCACCCGGAATGCCTACCAATGACCGACAGGTATGCCAATCAATGCCCAAAAGGGATGGCACTGTGTCCATCAGTGATGCCTACCAGTGCCTCCTGATCAGTGCTGCAGAACAGTGCCGCCTATAAGAGCCCACCAGTGCCTGTCCATGCCCATCAGTGTTGCATATAAGTGCCCTGGGCAGGAAGGTGTATATTTGCCCTGTATTGAAGTGGTTAAACATATATAATTTTTCTTTTTTTGAACTTACAGTTGAATAAGAGTATTATATGTTGATATTAAAAACATTATTAAAAGTTTGGGAACTGTCGATGAGAGAAAGTGAGGCAACTGGCACTCGGTATGAAGCGGCACTGAAGCAGGTGTGCCCATGCCAGACACTCCATCTTCACTGCTGCTCAGTAATGTTGTCTGATATACACAGCGCAGCTTTATTGAGCTGGTTGCTAGTGCGCTGGTGGCTGGGCCATACAGTGTCATTGCTTGTTATGGTGCAGACAGTCTTCTGCACCATAACAACTAATGACACTATTAGTGCCAGCCACCTGCATCCCGCAAACCAATGATGCCTCTGCGGGTCTGCAATCCGAAAATCCAGTAGACCTCAGGCCGTAATAATCTACGGTATTTATCCTCGCCACGTGTTGCCGACAACACTCTCTCAACACCAATAAAGTTGAAGGAACTCATATTGCCTTTATGCACCTACCTAAAGTGTTTAGATACCGTGGAGATGTTTTTGCCATTTTCATTGAAACTATTGCAGAAATGTTCTGCTATGCAGGAACGAAGTGGACGAATCGTACAACCAAGGTACTGCAAATTACACGCAAGGGAGCTTGGGAGCTATGGCCAGAGCGGAGAACCCAAATTACCAAGCCGCTCCTGTGCGTATAGCTGTCACGTACCTTACCAGAGGCCGAAGTGCTGAGAGTGCTTCCCTTGCGACTAAGTGCAGAACACCCCCTGGAGGTGACACAGGGGGTGCTATGCCCAGAGATGCAGGAGTTGCCAGCTGCGACTTGCTAAGTAGATGTTGGAGATCAGCTGTATACCAGGATACGTAGTCAGGCAGGGGTACCACGGAAGTACCAGATGAGGTAGACTACCAGGAAAACCCAGGGGCAGGAGCCAAGCCGGTAGTCATACACAGGAAGCAGGGAGCGACTGGAGCAGGTCAGAAGGCAAGCCGAGGTCATACACTGGAACAAGCAGACAGGAACAGGATAAAGGGTAAGCCGAGAGACAAGCCGGGGGTCATGCACGGAGAAGTCTGGTCAGGCAAGCCGGGTCGTCAACAGGAACACAGGAACAAGAGCTCAGGGTCACATAAAGGCTGAAGATCATGCAGCAGTTGGTAACTGCTGCAGCAAGCTTTAAATAAGGCAGTGACGCCAGGAGTCCCGCCCGCATTGCGTGCGTACTGGCGCGTAAAGTACACTGAATTTACGGTGTTGTTGCCCGTTTGCGCGCACATGCGCACTGTGCTCGTTGGTCCGTGCAAGACAGGTCTGCCAGTTCTTCCATGGTTGGTTCTCTGACAATAGCGCTACACATATAGAAAACATTTTAGGTAGCTGTATGATTTCAGCCCTGGTGGCAGTTTGGGCAAGGTCCATTCTTTCCCAGCATTGCTCTACTTCTGTGTACAGAGCCGGGGCCATAAAAAACAGCCTGACAGGGTTGGTTTGGAGGAACTCAAGAGGCCTACAAAGAGTCCTCCTGACCTCAAATCTATTGAACACCCTTGGGATGAATTGAAATGACGATTACAAGGCAGGCTTCAGGGCTCGTTCACACCAGACCGCGGTGCTGGAAACCCACGTTCCAATTCGATTTTGCCGCACCGCGTTTAAAATGCACTGAGCGTGTGATCTGTAGCCGGTTTCCATATAATCCTAACAACTCCCCAGCTGCGTGGATGTCTTTCTTTTCTTTTTATCCTAAGCTTTTGGTTTGTGGTTGCAGCACGATCCTATTGACCTGAATGGGCAAGTTTGATCGGCGGTGCCACCGTTAAGCTCTGCAGGCCGTGTTAAAACCACCGTGGCCATGGCATGTGTATAGCCCTGTCTGTCTGTATTGTTAGAATTTAGCTGGGTGGCTGGTGGGAGGGGGGGTGGTTAAAGTGGAGGTTCACCCGGAAATGTTAATTTTTAACATTAGATTGAGGCTCATTTTGTCAAGGGGAATCGGGTAGTTTTTTTAAAAACAAAGCAGTACTTACCGTTTTAGAGAGCGATCTTCTTCGCCGCTTCCGGGTATGGGCTGCGGGACTGGGCATTCCTATTTGATTGACAGTCTTCCGACAGGCTTCCGACGGTCGCATCTATCGCGCCACAATTTTCCGAAAGTAGCCGAACGTCGGTGCGCAGGCGCCGTATAGAGCCGCACCGACGTTCGGCTACTCGTGACGCGATGTATGCGACCGTCGGAAGACTGTCAATCAAATAGGAACGCCCAGTCCCGAAGACCATACCCGGAAGCGGCGGAGAAGATCGCTCTCAAAAACGGTAAGTACTGCTTTGTTTTAAAAGAACTACCCGATTCCCCTAGACAAAATGAGCATCAATCTAATGTTAAATTTTTTTTTTTCGGGTGAACTCCCGCTTTAAACCGCAGCTCAGCCATCGGTATGAAAGAGCCCTATGTCTGTAACATGTATGCCCAGCCAAACTCACCTGCTGGGCGTGCTTCTGCATACCGCACCTGTCTTTACCAGTCATAATAAAGAAATTGTGATGTCTATTAAGTGTTGGCTCTCTTAGACACTAGCGACAAAGCTAGCTGGGGCTTATTATCATCATCATCTTCCCAGAAATGATGGTAACGGGTTTATCACTGTGGAATAACCATCGTAACAACATTATAGCAAAGTGTCCCTGGAAATGAGTTTAAAATGTTTAAACTGTGCTGAGCAGCGTCTCGTCCGTCTCTCTAGGGGAAGCGCGTCTCTTCATGGATTGGGTTTAGGTATGTTGGGGTCACTGAGCTGTGTGATGCCCCCTCCTCTCCATGTTCAGGTAGGGGTGCAGTGCTGAAGGGGCTGAGCACATCCAGCGTGAGGCGCGGGCCTGCGGATTGGATGTGAAAGCAATTAAAAGGGCCGTGTTGTGCTGGCTGCAGGCTGGCTCCAGGCGCTGGGGAGAACTGCCAGGACCGATAAGGTGCTTCATTTCTCTGTCCTAAACACTCCCCTCGGAGGCCAAACTGCAGCTCACGCAGTCCTGGAGCTTCTGCGGGCCTAGGCCAAGCTGAGCGTCTGAAATGCTCTCTCGCTCGGTCCTCTTCATGGCTGCTTGCCTTTAATTTTAACCATTTTGCTGCTAGGCACTTATGTGTAAAGCAAGGTGCTGCGGGAGCCCCTAACAGGAAAAGGACGCTTTTAGAAACCATTTTTATTCTCTCGGTCTACAGGCATTTGATCTGCTTGGGCCAGGATGCTTAAGTTGATTGGTCCGGATTACTCAGGTTCCTTGACGGTATGAAATGACATGAAGGTTCAGCACAAGGCAAATCGACCCAGAAATATAAAAGTGTATGATTTCCAAGAACATTTGCATAAAAATAACGAAAAAAGGAATAAATGTCATACAGATGATGGAAGATTTGAAAACACAGGAGATCAGAATGCTTAATAACATTTCTGTCTCTTGACCTAGAATTTTTTTATGTGATTTACCATATTTTATATATTCAGGAATGGCGGCTGCGTCATTGGATGTGATTGACAGCAGCGGGAGTCAATGACTGCGCTGTTATCAATCACCCAATGAATAGCTGATAAGACCAGGGGGAAAACAACACGGGATCGTGCACACAGAGATTCGGGGCTCAGGTAAGTAAAAAGGGGGCTTGGGGGGGCGGTGACGGCAAGGTGCATAGGATGCATTAAGGTGAAAAAACACAAAGGCTTACAACCACTTTAATGTCTAAACCGCTGGCAACAAAAGTGAGTACACCCTAAGTGAAAATGGGGACCAAAGTGTCAATATTTTGGGTGGTCACCATTATGTTCCATCACTGCCTTAACCCTCTTGGGCATGAAGATCACCAGAGCTTCACAGGTTGCCACTGGAGTCCTCTTCCACTCCTCCATGCATCACAGAGATGGTGGACGTTAGAGACCTTGCGCTCCTCCACCCTCTGTTTGAGGATGCCCCACAGATGATCAATAGGGTTTAGGTCTGAAGACATGCTTGGCCAGTCCATCACCTTTACTCTCAGCTTCTTTATCAAGGCAGTGGTCGTCATGGAGGTGTGTTTGGGGTCATTATCAAGTTGGAATACTGCCCTGCGGCCGAGTCTCCGAAGGGAGGGGATCATGCTCTGCTTCAGTATGTCACAGTACATGTTCGCATTCATGGTTCCCTCAATGAACTGTAGCTCCCCAGTGCTGGCAGCATTCATGCAGCCCCAGACCATGACACTCCGACCACCATGCTTGACTGTAGGCAAGACACACTTGTCTTTGTACTCCTCACCTGGTTGCCGCCACACACACTTGACACCGTCTGCACCAAATACGTTTATCTTGGTCTCATGAGACCACAGGACATGGTTTCAGTAATCCATGTCCTTAGTCTGCTTGTCTTCAGCAAACTGCAGGCTTTCTTGTGCATCATCTTTAGAAGAGGCTTCCTTCTGGGACAACAGCCATGCAGACCAATTTGATGCAGTGTGCGGCGTATGGTCTGAGCACTAACAGGCTGACCCCTCCCCCACCCCTTCAACTTCTGCAGCAATGCTGGCAGCACTCATGTGTCTATTTCCCAAAGAAAACCTCTGGATATGACGCTGAGCACGCAACTTCTTTGGTCGACCATGGCAATGCCTGTTCTGGGTGGAATCTTTCCTGTTAAACCGCTGTATGGTCTTGGGCACCGTGCTGCAGTTCAGTTTCAGAGTCTTGGCAATCATCTTATAGCCTAAACCATCTTTATGCAGAGCAACAATTCTTTTTTTCAGATCCTCAGAGTTCTTTGCCATTATGCGAGAGGGAGAGTGATAACACCAAATTTAACACACCCGATTCCCATTCACACCTGAGACCCTGTAACACTAACGAGTCACATGACACCGGCTAGGGAAAATGGTTAATTGTCCTCAATTTGTGGCTTTAACCAATCACTTTGTGTGTATTAATTGTGATCTGCATCACTAAAGGCGTGGAAGGGGGTGTGTCCTCTGCTTCCATGCATTGTACTGTACTATAAGGCGTCCCTCTCTCTCATCTAGGTACGCACGCCCCTGCAGTACATTTCGGGACCTTTGCTGTATTGTATTGCTGTACATGCAGAGATAATTATTTTAATGCAATTAGCCCTATGCTGGATAAGCACAATCAGCTGAGACATATTAGCCAGCAGGCACAATTTAGAGAGTGACTATGGTTTAATTTTTATATATATATATGGTGTTCATTACATGGCAGGTCACATCATTTACATGGGTTGGGTATAAAAAAAATATTGCCTAGTGAACCCAAGCAGTTACTATTGATAGGAAACCTTTGTTTTAAATTAAGTGAAATATGAATTACATTGTCATTTCCAGGAATGTCGCCTTGGTGTAAATTGGGACCCCTGCCTGGGAACTGCTGAGTAATTAACACTACTGCTGTCATCTCTGGGGTCTGGATTGAACTGCCGTTAAGCAACTGAATTTTACAAATACACTATATTACCAAAACTCGACCTTGCTTTGTGCACTGGTGGGCAGTCATGTTGGAACAAGAAGGAGCCATCTCCAAATCGTTCCCACAAAGTTGGGAGCATGAAATTGTCCAAAATGTCTTGGTATGCTGACGCCTTAAGAGTTCCCTTCACTAGAACTAAGGGGCCAAACCCAGCCCCTGATAAACAACCCCACACTATAATCCCCCCTCCACCAAATAATTTTGGACCAGTGCACAAAGACATGAATGAGTGAGTTTGGGGAGTTGTGGGGCATCCTCAAACAGAAGGTGGAGGAGTGCTATGTCTCTAACATCCACCAGCTCTGTGATGTCGTCATGGAGAAGTGGAAGAGGGCTCCAGTGGCAACCTGTGAAGCTCTGGTGAACTCCATGCCCAAGAGGGTTAAGGCAGTAATAGAAAATAATGGTGGCCACACAAAATATTGACAATTTGGGCCCAATTTTGGACTTTTTTTTTAGTTAAAGCGGAGGTACAGCCTAAAAATAAATTTCACATTATTAGCTTCCTTTTAATGTAATAAAAATTATTTTGTTAAAAACAAAAATGTTTACTTGCCTCTAAGACCCTGTTACTAGGCAGACTTCCTAATCTGCCTACCTTCTATTCCGCGGTGGTGCTACATCTATTCCTGACTCGCCTGGCCTCTTGGGAAATGAGTATCACAATTTCCCAGGAGTCTGTGGGCATTACTGTGTTGAAAAATCGCGTTATTTCCAGAAAGGAAATGACGCAATTTAAGGCGGATCTTAGTTGTCATAACAATGGGGCGGGACCTTCCTCTGTCGCCGCCCGTTGTTATGGCAACTATACAAACAAACTTTCCGACAACAAATGTTGGCTGTGCATGCTCTCAAAACTGTCCGACAAAACATGTGTTCCGTCGGATCATCTGATCGTGTGTGTACACAAATCCATCGGACTAAAATCCAAAGTACAAACACGCATGCTCCGTACCAATGCTAAACATCAGACAACAATAGCAGAAATTGCCCAAAGGGTGGCGGTAAAGAGCTGGAAAACCATGTGGTTTGGTATATGTTGGCTGAAAATGTTCTGCCGTGTGTATGCAGAACAAGTTCACGGGCAACGCCCCTTCGCACAAAAATCCACAGAAAAGTCAGATGGAAGTCCGATCGTGTGTATGAGGCTTTGCAGTGATGGTCGGTAGAGAGGAAGCAACCTTTACAGTGGTGGTCAGTGGAAAGGCTGTAACCCTTACAGTGATGGTCAGTAGAAAAAAGGCAACCCTTACAGGGTTGGTCCGAATGCCATCCTTGCAGACATATGAAGGGACCTCCATAATGGCATCCTTGCAGACACATGAAGAGACCTCCATAATGGCATCCTTGCAGACACATGAAGAGACCTCCAGAATGGCATCCTTGCAGACACATGAAGAGACCTCCAGAATGCCATCCTTGCAGACACATGAAGAGACCTCCAGAATGCCATCCTTGCAGACACATGAAGAGACCTCCAGAATGCCATCCTTGCAGACACATGAAGAGACCTCCAGAATGCCATCCTTGCAGACACATGAAGAGACCTCCAGAATGCCATCCTTGCAGACACATGAAGAGACCTCCAGAATGCCATCCTTGCAGACACATGAAGAGACCTCCAGAATGCCATCCTTGCAGACACATGAAGAGACCTCCAGAATGCCATCCTTGCAGACACATGAAGAGACCTCCAGAATGCCATCCTTGCAGACACATGAAGAGACCTCCAGAATGCCATCCTTGCAGACACATGAAGAGACCTCCAGAATGCCATTCTTACAGACACATGAAGAGACCTCCAGAATGCCATCCTTACAGACATATGAAGAGACCTCCAGAATGCCATCCTTACAGATGTAGCACTACCCCCGTAGGAGCTGCTGGTTTAGATTTGGCCTTGCACGTTACCTCAATGTTCGTTGTCTAGGGAAAGAAAGTCTGTAAAGAACTCCAATGTCCACACGAGAAGTAAAACCTTAAGCTGTTAGGTTTTATTTTTCTTTTAACTTGCAGGAAAGTAGAAGGATGAAGGGCGAAGGGTGAAGGTGCACAGTACAGATCACTGAAGAAAACTTCTAAGTCCCAATAGTCGTTCACCACTTCCTCTCAAGTGGGTATTGCTCACTCGGAATGACGCACGGGCAATAATCAGCAACAGTCTCTGCTACAGACAGGTTATGGGAAAAACAAACGGTCTGGAATCCTCTGCCACAGGATTTTAACACCCAAACTTCCAGCCACACAGTTTAAAGAGCCGACCCGGCTAAACTGTAGGGTAACTTGAGATGTAAATCCCTCCTTAATAGGGTCACCAGGCATATCCTGAGACATTAGCCTTCCGCTTGGTCTCCTCCTGGGCAGGTCCTCCCCCGGTTTCCTCCATTAAGTAGCTTCCTCTAGTAGACAGACAGCTTGGGATCTCTTTGTGGTTGTAGGCCCCAGCCAGGATAGCTGGGCCTATTTGATAGAAAGGCAGCCTCGGGCCAACGTGGCCCAGAGGCTGAAAATCACAACGTCACGTACGTCGCGCCAGGAGGGCCACGAGGCGAAGACCTCAAAAATTGGCATTTGCCCCTTAAGTACCCTTCCCCAGCAGGGAGACCACTCCCACTGGGCTGTTCCCAAGAAATGGACACTCAATACACCATAGCCTGCCATGTTCCAACGTGGTATCGCCACCTACAGGCAACAGTTGGAAAATCCTTTCAGGCACAGCCACAGCCAGAACAGAGGCTGATTCAGCATAAATCATTAAAGTCTGAGCCAACTATCGGCCCGGACACCCACTAAATTTACCATAGCGTCTGATCAATGGGAGCAGGGCGCTACACAAACATATGAAGAGACCTCTAGAATACCATCCTCAGACTCTGCCAAGTGGCGTTAATCTAGGATCTATGAAGACACCATCAGATTGGAGGTCAGTCCACCAAAGCTCAAGAAACGAATGGTAACCTCTGAAGGAACCCTAGGATTTCCCAGAACCCTTGTAGAGAATGTCTGCTTTACACCCTCCATAATAATGCTTTTGATACAGGGAGGAAGAAAGAGACAAGCCTTTGTGATTGGGGGATAGGATTGGGGTCCTCCAGTGCCATGGTCCCCTTAGTACGGTAAAATCTTGGATTGAGAGTAACTTGGTTTGAGAGCGTTTTGCAAGATAAGCAAAAAGCAAAATTTGTAAATAAATCTTGACTTGATATGCAAGCGATGTCTTGATATACAAGTAGCATTATGTCACAACTGAGTATAAAAGAGAAGAGAGGCGCCTCTAAGTGTAGCAATATGGTTACATTTAATGAAAGTACAACATTTAGCAACAAATTGCTACACTTAGAGGCACCTCTCTTCTCTTTTATACTCTGTGGCTTCTGCTGGATTTTGTTTCTAATCCCCTTGGGAGGCTTCCATTTGTGGATGGACATTTTATGGTTACACAACCTGGTCACATTGCTATAATCTTTTTATATGGACTATAAACTTAAAGGGGTTGTAAAGGTAAATGTTTTTTCACCTTAATGAATCCTATGCATTAAGGTGAAACAACATCTAACGGTACCGCCCCGAACCCCCGTTTTACTTAGCTCACCCCTCGAAAGTCCCGGGCGCGTCCTCGTGATCCTCTTCGGTTTCCAGCCTGGTCGTTGTTTGGCTAGGCTGGACGGATTGATAGCAGCGCAGCCATTGGCTGGCACTGCTGTCAATCACATCCGATGACGCGGCGCGCCAGGGGGGGGGCACGAGTGATAGTCGGCTGCTATGCCCGCCGCTGTATCACGGGAGCACGCCCGCAAAAGCTTTCCACCATGCAAGCTCGCATGAAGGTAGAAAGCTTTTGCGAGGAGGAGCCGAGACAGCCGCCGAGGGACCCCAGAAGACAGGGGTAGGGGACACTCTGTGCAAAACTAGCTGCACAATGGAGGGAAGTATAACATGTTTGTTATTTAAAAAGAAAAAAAAATGTTTGCCTTTAGTGTTCCTTTAAGGACTTATGAATAAATGGTTGTGGAACGAATCATTTGAGTTTCCATTATTTCTTATGGGGAAATTTGCTTTGGATTACAAGCATGTTTCTGGAATGAATTATGCTCGCAATCCAACTGTAGTTACCTTTCCTTATAACACAGTTGCTACCTTCAGAAGACACTAACATTATATTTTTACAGCCATTAAATAATAAAACGATTTATCCCCAAGCACAAGTTTTATAATCAAAGGGCTTAAAGCAGATCCTAATCCTGCGGATATTGTCCTGAGCTCTGTCGCGGCCTGTCCTTGTCACCGGCAGGTGGGGGGTTAAGCAGAAGTTCAGGCGCACTGATTGTTAAACTCTTTCTCCAGGCGCACTCGGTGGCTCTTCACTTGTGAAATGTCCCTGTCACTTGGCGTTAGGCTCCACATTACCAGAGCAGGCAGCGCCGCGCGCTCGTTAACGCCACCCCTGCTCTTGTCAGCGCTTGTAAACGAGAGGTCAGGGGCATCGGCCTCAACAACAAGAAGCCCCAAGGGAAAGGCAGAGGTGTCAGCGAGGATGCAGGAGAGGTGTATGTGTGTGCAAATAAATGCTGGATCTGTGTACAGAGATGGGTTTGTGTCTGGTAAACAGATCAGGAATGTATACTGGCTTTTCAGTATTTATTATATAGGAAAACGGCTCTTTTTCTGGTGGTTTGTGCTTGTAAATGATACAATGAACGCTGGAAATCATACAAACCAAATCATAAAAATCCAACAGAATTTTTCATAAGTTCAAGTGATTTGCAGTCATTTAAATCTACAATTTTAACTTCATAATACCTGGTAATCCTGCCCTGGAGGTCCTTATTTAGGCACTTTGGCCCGGATTCAGGTAGATCGGAGCATCTTTGTTCCGGCGTAGCGCATCTCATATGCGCTACGCCGACGTAACTGAGAGGCAAGAGCAGTATTCACAAAGCACTCGCTCCCTACGTTGCGCCTGCGTTACGTAAATTGGCCGGCGTAAGCCCGCCTAATTCAAAGTAGGAAGGTAGTGGGCGTGATCCATTTAAATTAAGCTTGACCCCATGCAAATGATGGGCCGAACAAACAGCGCATGCGCACGCATGCTCAGAATCACGTCGAATTTACTCCCTAAGGTACGACGGCTCAATGCCTACGACGTAACCTACGCCCAGCCCCATTCACGTACGACTTACGTAAACAACGTAAAATACGACGGCTGTTCCGACGTCCATACCTTTGCATGGGATGCGCCTCCTTATAGGTGGAATAACTTTACGCCGGACGTACGCCTTACGTAAACGGCGTAGATTACTGCAACGGGCGCAAGTACGTTCGTGAATCGGCGTATCTAGGTCATTTACATATTCGATGCGTAAATCAATGGAAGCGCCCCTTGCGGCCAGCGTAAATATGCGCCCAAGATACGACGGCGTAGGAAACTTACGTCAATCGGAGGAAGCCAAATTTCAGGCGTATCTAACTTGCAGAATCAGGCGCAGAGATACGACGGCGCATCCGTGCACTTACGCGGTGTATCAGTAGATACGTCGGCGTAAGTCTTTCTGAATCCGGGCCTATAGGTGGCCATGCTGATGCTTATTAAACAAGCATCTTCCATTATTGTTGCCTTTAACCACTTCAGCCCCGGAGGATTTGGCTGCAAAATGACCGGGCCACTTTTTGCGATTCAGCACTGCGTCGCTATAACTGACAATTGCGCGGTCGTGCGACGTGGCTCCCAAAAAACAAAACTGACATCCTTTTTTCCCCCCACAAATAGAGCTTTCTTTTGGTGCTTTTTGATCACCTCTGCGTTTTTTATTTTTTGCGCTATAAACAAAAATAGAGCGACAATTTTGAAAAATTCAGTTTACCGACTCCCTTCTTTTCCGAATGCACAGAGTCAGTCATGATCACTGACAGGGCCGCCATCAGAAATTTTGGGGCCCCTTTAACAGCTTCAGGCATGGGCCCCCTGGAGCAGAGAATCGGGGGGGGGGGTGCTGCCGCCGCCGCAAATTAAGAAGCGGGGGGAGTGTCTCGTAAGTTGAGGAGCGGGGGGGGGGCACCACGAATCGAGATGCAGGGGGGGCTGCCGCCGCAAAATAAAGGTCGGGGGGGGCTTTGGGTGCTGACAAAAAAAAAAATACAAAAAAGGGGGATGCCATCCGGGGCCCTGGGGACCACCGGGCCACTTAGAGGTCGGGGGTCTTTGGGTGCTGATGAATAAAAAAAAAAAACGGAGGCCATCCGGGCCCCTTAGAGGCCGGGGGCTTTGGGTGCTGATGAACAAAAAAAAGGGCGATGCCATCCGGGGGCCTGGGAACCACCGGTCCCCTTAGAGGTCGGGGGGCTTTGGGTGCTGATGAAAAAAAAAAAAGGGGGATGCAACCCGGGGCCCTGGGGACCACCGAGCCCTTTAGAGGTCAGGGGGGCTTTGGGTGCTGACGAAAAAAAAAAAAGGGGGGGTGCCATCCGGGCCCCTTACAGGTGTACTGCCTGTACCCCCCTGATGGCGGCCCTGATCACTGACTGTCCATTCATAACTGAGCATTGTAAATGACGTTTATGATGTCTTAGTTTATGAATGGGGGGGGGAGCATCTGTCTCCTGTCCATTCATCTTCAGTGCAGCTGAGGCTGCAGAGAAATGAGATGGGGAATCTCTTTCCTCAGTCCCATTCCCTGTTCAAAGGGGGAGATATCAGGGGTCTGTTTAGATCCCTGAAATCTCACCAAACCCCCCCCCCCCCCCACCAACAGGGCTGATAAAATAATAATAATTAAAACAAATTGTAATAAATATTTAAAGGGAGAATCTGTCCAAAAATAGGTGTGCCAAGCTTGCAGCATCATACTCAAAAAGACTTTAGGCCAGTGACGGCTGGTAGCGGTCAGTGCACTTACCCCATCCATGGCGGGCAGCTTCTCTGTCTCTCCTCCATGGGCAACACCTTATTTCATAGCGGCATCACCCGCAGCTTCTCCTTCCCCTGCTCGGTGGCTTCCGTTTCCTCCCTCCTCCTCCTCGGCGGAACGTTTCTCCTTTCACCCAATGGGGAAATGGGTCTCAGACCCGCGCTCTCTGATTGGCGGAGAGGCGATTCAGTGTGAAGCTAGTGTTGCACATATAATTCCAATGTGTGAAGGGAGCGGGGCGGGTGAAACCAGAAGTGTTTTTATTGAAAAGTTTCTGCAATGACACAAACACATGACCTTCAGACTGATAGACTGGGTAGCAACTGCTATTGTGTTTCTACATAATAATACAAATCTATATAATAATAATAAATTCTCATATACAGGAATAACGTCCTCATAGAAAATTATAACCAACTGTACACGTGTTGATATGTTAATTACACACACACAGCAGAATTTACTGATCACAGGGATGTAAATTAAATAAATGTCACCCTGTTTATAACCTTAAATATGTTCCCTCTTACCTGCAATGACACTAACACATGACCTTCAGACTGATAGAGTGGGTAGCAACTGCTATTGTGTTCCCACCAGAAACAAAGGTCAGTGTTTTTTGTTCCCCTTGCTTATTAGTAATGGTGTCATTAGAATATGCTTTCTGTCATTCAGGCTAAACTCTATGCTGCCATCTACTGGTGATTTAATAGAAACGCCATGAGTTTTACTTTCTCCATTAGCAGAACTTTGGGCCAAATCCTCAAAAATCCTGCCTAACTTATTTTTTCCCATTTAAGTTACACTGACTTAAAATTTCTACCTAAGTGCCCGATCCACAAAGCACTTACCTAGAAATTTCAGGCCGTGTAACTTAAATGTCTCCGGCGCAAGGCGGTCCTCTTCTGCAGGGGGCGATGACAATTTAAATGAGGCGCGCTCCCGCGCCGGCCGTACTGCGCATGCTCGTGACGTCATTTTCCCGATGGGCAGCGCGCGAAATTACGTTACGACGGGCTTTGTGGATTGCGACGGGACAATAAAGTTGCGTCGGGTAAAAAAAAAGTTACGCGCCGGGAAAAAAAATTTCTAAATTTAAAAAAAAACGCGGCGATCGAAAAAAAGATCTGTTTTTACAAGGTGTTACTAGTTTACACTTTGTAAAAGCAGAACTAATTTTACGTATGCAAACGTAAACTTACGCAGAAAACACAAAGCTGAAAAGCTTTGTGGATCTCCGTAAGTCCTCATTTGCATACGCAAATCGGCATTTCGACTCGAAATGCCCCCAGCGGCGGATGCGGTACTGCATCCTAAGATCCGACAGTGTAAGTCTCTTACAGATGTCGGATCTTCTGCCTATCTTTGGAAAACTGCTTCTGAAGATCAGTTCCAAAGATAGGCACAGGGATACGCAGGCTGAACAGCAGTTCCACCTGCGTATCCCTTTTGAGGATTTGGCCCTTTAATCCTTTTTTATGTGGTACCTGATTTTGACATCCCTTACACTAGGCTGGGAGGACCGCTAGTGCAGTTGGAGCATAGGAACCAATCACCCCACACCAGTACAGATGTAGCCAGCATGTGAAGGCCCTGGACAGAGCTTTAGGCTAGGCATAAGTAAACCTGCACCCAGGAGAGCTGGCTGTAGACTTCCCACGGCTTATGGAGATGGGGCCTAGGATGGGTTGCAAAAGGCCTTTTAGGCCAGGCCAAGAATTTCCTGAGTGAGGGTGTTCTCCTGGGAGAGGTGTACCTATGGAGGAGGTGACTGCAGAGATCCTAGTCAAGTGAGTACTATTGAACCCCGGATGGTGGGAGAGATTGTGGAAGGGAAGATGGCTGCTTTCAAGTTCTGCATATGCTTTCACATGTGATTACTGCGGACCGTCCACTAAATGTTATTGACTATTTTATTATCAAGCGACCCCAGATAGTGTGACAATGTGATGTGACTGTTGTGCCATTATCTAAATATCACCAGTAAAGTGTGGCAATTATTATTGTGTAGACCATGGGTCTTCAAACTACGGCCCTCCAGTTGTTCAGGAACTACAATTCCCATCATGCCTAGTCATGTCTGTGAATGTCAGTGTGTTACAATGCCTCATGGGATGTGTAGTTCTACAACAGCTGGAGGGCCTTAGTTTGAGGATCCCTGGTGTAGACATTCCTTCTTTGAGGATATGAGACCTCAGATCAGACCCCAATTCCTGCACCTCCAGACCTCAAATTAGCCCCATTTCCTGCACCTCCAGACCTTGGATTAGCCCCAATTCATGCACCTCCAGACCTTAGATCAGCCCTAATTCATGCACCTCCAGACCTTAGATCAGCCCCCAATTCCTGCACCTCCAGACCTCGGATTAGCCCCAATTCCTGCACCTCCAGACCTTAGATCAGCCCCCAATTCCTGCACCTCCAGACCTCGGATTAGCCCCAATTCCTGCACCTCCAGACCTCGGATTAGTCCCAATTCCTGCACCTCCTGATCTCGGATTAGCCCCAATTCCTGCACCTCCAGACCTCGGATTAGCCCCAATTCCTGCACCTCCAGACCTCGGATTAGCCCCAATTCCTGCACCTCCAGACCTCGGATTAGTCCCAATTCCTGCACCTCCAGACCTCGGATTAGCCCCAATTCCTGCACCTCCAGACCTCATATTAGCCCCAATTCCTGCACCTCCAGACCTCGGATTAGCCCCAATTCCTGCACCTCCAGACCTCGGATTAGCCCCAATTCCTGCACCTTCAGACCTCATATTAGCCCCAATTCCTGCACCTCCAGGCCCACTGCATGGGAAAATATTTTTTTCCCCCGGAGTTCTTTTTTAAATTCCTGAATTAGACATGTATCTGCCTCCTGTAATCCCTATACAGCAGAGCTGAAGTGTAAGCGGAAGAAGTAGCACAAAGAGCCAATCAGTTCGCATGCTGATATGCATGCTGATAGGAGGAGAAAGCCGAGTGACAGAGAGAGGAGCTTATCACTGTGCTGCTTCTTCTTTTATTGTCTAATCACAGATTGGGGATGGGTTGTGGACACCCGGGCTCAGAGGAAGTGGGTTGAATAGTGCTGCCCATTAGACTGAGGACTTCTATTGAGGGAATACAAGTACAGTACTGCAGGGGAGATCTCTGAACTAAAAGTAAATTAATTATTTTTTTGTCTTTTCATGGTCTTTTTATTATTATCGAATTATTTTTGGTCGGTGTTCTGCTTTAATTCTTCTGTTCACAAAGTCCTGAGGGCTCTATTCAGGTCTGGCAAATCGCACATGGGTACCTCCAGAGCACATGCATGTCGCCGTGCCCCGTCCCTGTGCCAGCTCCACATTTGTCAGGTTAATTGCCCCCATAAATATATGTCATGGGATGGGGCTGGCTGAGAGATCAGTTATTTGTAGCTCCATCCAGCGCTACCAGCCAGGCAAGGAATGAGCAGTGACAGCCTAATCAAGGCAGGCCCCTCCGAGCATCCGCAGGCCCCAGACCTCGGCTACAACATATGGCAGCCTTCATCTGCCCCCAGCCCAATAATTACTGCTAACCACCAAACTGGTGAGGGGTGCGCCAAGCTCACACACACACTGCTCTAAAGTGCGCTCTGAGCAACGACGCGGGAGGGGGGAGACACACGGAGCTAACCTATAGTGACACAAATGTATGTATGGATTATCTTCATAGATCTGCTCAGTACACGGAGAGCGCAACTAACATACATATGTACAGAAAGGTGTACCGTCCAACAAGGCCCACCGTCCTTCATCGCCACCGACTGCTCAACTGCATGTTCTGAGGGCTTGTGTAGGCAAGCTTGCTTTTTCTGCATTAAAGTGGTTGTATAGGCTTTTTTTTACTTTTACCTACAGGTAAGCCTATAATAAGACTTACCTGTAGGTATAAAGAATGGGGTAGATTCAGATAGAATTTATGCCGGTGTATCCATAGATACGCCGCGTAAATTCAAATCTGCGCCGGCGTATCTACTTTCTGTATTCAGAACGCAAGATACGCCGACATTTGCCTAAGATACGACTGGCATAAGTCTCTTACGCCGTCGTATCTTAGGGTGCATTCTGACGCTGGCCGCTAGGGGCGCTTCCGTTGTTGTCGGCGTAGAATATGCTAATTACCTAGATACGCCGATTCACAAACGTACGTACGCCCGTCGCGATGTATTTACATCGTTTACGTTAGGCTTTTTCGGCGTAAGGTTGTTCCTGCTATTAGGAGGCGCAGCCAATGTTAAGTATGGACGTCGTTCCCGCTTCGAAATTTGAATTTTTTACGTCGTTTGCGTAAGTCGTTCGCGAATAGGGCTGGACGTAATTTACGTTCACGTCGAAACCAATACGTCGTTGCGCCGTACTTGGGAGCAATGCACACTGGGAAATGTACACGGACACGCATCACGGCGCAAAACGTCAATCACGTCAGGTCATCCCACATTTACCTAAAACACGCCCCCCCTTCCACATTTGAATTACGCGCGCTTACGCCTGCCCCATTTACGCTACGCCGCTGCCACTTACGGAGCAAGTGCTTCGTGAATACTGCACTTGCTCCTGTAAGTTACGGCGGTGTAGCGTAAATACGATACGCTGCGCCGCCGTATCATTGCACGCCCCTACGTGAATCTACCCCAATATTTCCTAAACCTGTACGGTTTAGGAGATATTCCGCTCGCATCGGGTATCCTCGACTAAAGGGCCGGCAGCCGCCGGACCTTGCCGGATTGATGTCTCCCGTGCGCATGCGCAGGAGTGACGACTTCGCCGCTCCAGCCAATCACAGCGCTGGAGCGGCGATATCCGGAAGACACACCGAAGCAAGATGACATCTCGCTCAGCGTGGACTAGGTAAGTTCTCTTCACCTCGTTCCGAGGTGGGTATTTCATAATGAGCTAATATGCGGTGCATACTAGCTCATTATGGCTTTTGCCTTTCAGGTGGGAATTTTTTTTAAAAATCATCGCTTTAAGAGCCCTTTCACACTGGAAACGCCTATAGCGAAGCGTTAAAATAGCGGTAAAACACACCAATTTTACCGCGATTTTACAGCGTTTTCAATTCATTTCAATGGAGAGGGGCGTTTTTGAAGCGTTTTTTTCAGCGCTAAAAAGCTGCTCCAAAGATGCTGCTTGCAGGACTTTTCTCAAAGCTCCTCCAGCACAACGCCTCAGTGTGAAAGGGTCCATTGAGATGCATGG
This sequence comes from Rana temporaria, assembly GCF_905171775.1. Classification (NCBI taxonomy): domain Eukaryota; kingdom Metazoa; phylum Chordata; class Amphibia; order Anura; family Ranidae; genus Rana; species Rana temporaria. Next base: position 28,945,428 of record NC_053494.1, on the reverse strand, counting down.
GGAGCGTTTTAATATCGCTATTTTTACCGCGAAAACGCGGCAAAAACGCACCCGTGTGAAAGGGCTGTAAGGGTTTGTGATAATGGATTTTTTGATGCATGGCATCATTTCCTGGCGCTTTCCCGCGTCAATTCAACGTATATCCTGCTTATTCACTAAATGGCTGTATGTGCTCTTGTAAACGTCGACACGTCTTTGCATTGGCGTTTACCCGTGCATGCACGTCAGGTAGATTTTCCAACCATGCGACTTTTGCGATCAGAAAATACATCAGACGCACACGCTGAGGCAAAAAAAACGTTGCCCATTATAACAGCATGGCCACATAAACAACATTCGCATTCGGGAAATTTGTTGGACGCGCATGCAGGGGTAAACGCTGATGCAAAGAAGTGTGATGCCCCGTACACGCGCAAATGTTCGGAAAATCCAACAAGCTTGCATCGAACAAAAGTGACCACTCCCTCTTCATCAGGACTGCTCTCAAATTTTTGTTGTCGAATATATCGACAGCAAATGTCCGATGGCGCCTACCGTGTGTAGGCGCCATCGGACATTTGCTGTCGATATATTCGACAACAAAAATTTGAGAGCAGTCCCGATGAAGAGGGAGTGGTCACTGAAACACGTTGGTGTTTTTATTTATTTTTTACATTTCTCAATAAAAATTACCTTCCACTCCTTCATACATTAGTTTGGTCTGGGGCTTCTTTCTGCTTTTCTTTAGTTTGAGTTTCTGATAAAAATGTAATTCTCTGGAGATCAGAAAGCATTGAGGCCGGAGACAGCCAAGCAAATAGCATTTTCAAAATTCCTGACATTTTTCTCAGATTCTGCTCCTGGCTGGGTAAGGACAGGTGACCATGTAAGGTACATGACTAGCTAACCCCAAGATATATGCAAGGCTGGCCTCACAAGCACTTTAAAATGTACAATGCACTTTACAATCTGATTGTACAATCTTTAGAATTACTAAAACTAGGTAAGAAAGAGGCTTGCCGGCACAATCCGTTCACTTTATATCCAACCAAGCACTACTAGTGGATCTAAAGAAGATTGTTACATGTATGGTCAGCTTTAGGTTTCCCAACTACTTTTTTGTGCCAGCGCTTAAGATGGCTATACACTAAGCAATCTGGTTGTACATACTGGGCTAGATTCAGAAAGACTTCCGACTTTCAGTAGATACGCCGTCGTAAGTCCGAATCCGCGCCGTCGTATCTTTAAGTGTATGCTCAAATTGAGATACGCTTAAATGTTGCTAAGATACGACCGGTGTAAGTCTCCTACGCCGTCGTATCTTAGGGTGCATATTTACGCTGGCCGCTAGGTGGCACTTCCGTTGATTTCCGCATAGAATATGTAAATTAGGTAGATACGCCGATTTTTTTTCGACGTTTAGGTAAGGCTTTTTCCGGCGTAAAGTTACACTTGCCATATGAGGCGTAGCCAATGTTAAGTATGGACGTCGGTACAGCGTCAAAGTTTACGTCGTTTGCGTAAGTCGTTCACGAATAGGGCTTTGCGTAAGTTACGTTCACGTCGAAAGCATTGACTATTTGCGACGTGATTAGGAGCATGCGCACTGGGATACGTTCATGGACGGCGCATGCGCCGTTCGTTAGAAACGTAATTTACGTGGGGTCACACTTAACCACTTAAGGACCACCGCATGTACATATACGTCCACAATATGGCACGTACAGGCACATGGGCGTATAGGTACGTCCTCGCCTATTAGCGGGTGGGGGGTCCGATCGGGACCCCCCCCGCTACATGCGGTGGTCGGGTCCGCTCGGGGAGCGATCCGGGACCACGGCGCGGCTATTTGTTTATAGCCGCTCCGTCGCGATCGCTCCCCGGAGCTGAAGAACGAGGAGAGCCGTGTGTAAACACGGCTTCCCCGTCCTTCACTATGGCGGCGCATCGATCGCGTCATTCCCTTTATAGGGAAGACACGATCGATGACGTCATTCCTACAGCCACACCCCCAAACAGTTGTAAACACATACTAGGTGCACCCTAACTCCTACAGCGCCACCTGTGGTTAACTCCCAAACTGCAACTGTCATTTTCACAATAAAGAATGCAATTTAAATGCATTTTTTGCTGTGAAAATGACAATGGTCCCAAAAATGTGTCAAAATTGTCCGAAGTGTCCGCCATAATGTCGCAGTCACGAAAAAAATTGCTGATCGCCGCCATTAGTAGTAAAAAAAAAATAAAAAATAAAAATGCAATAAAACTATCCCCTATTTTGTAAACACTATAAATTTTGCGCAAACCAATCGATAAACGCTTATTGCGATTTTTTTTACTAAAAATAGGTAGAAGAATACGTATCGGCCTAAACTGAGGAAAAAAAATGTTTTTATATATGTTTTTGGGGGATATTTATTACAGCAAAAAGTAAAAAATATTGCTTTTTTTTCAAAATTGTCGCTCTATTTTTGTTTATAGCGCAAAAACTAAAAACCGCAGATGTGATCAAATACCACCAAAAGAAAGCTCTATTTGTGGGGAAAAAAGGACGCCAATTTTGTTTGGGAGCCACGTCGCACGACCGCGCAATTGTCTGTTAAAGCGACGCAGTCCCGAACTGTAAAAACACCTTGGGTCTTTAGGCTGCATATTGGTCCGGGGCTTAAGTGGTTAATTTACATAAAACACGCCCACATCTTCCATATTTGAATTAGGCGGGCTTACGGCGGACCACATATGCTACGCCGCCGTAACTTCGGGCGCATAATCTTTCTGAATACCATACTCGCCTCTCAAAGTTACGGCGGCGTAGCGTATAGGAGATACGCTACGCCCGCCTAAAGATACACACACCCCCCCCCCCCCACACACACACACACACACACACACACCCCACACACACACACACACACACACACACACCCACACACACACCCACACACACACCCCCCCCACACACACACCCCCCCCCACACACACCCCACACCCCCCCCCCCACACACACCCCACACCCCCCCCCCCCACACACACACACCCCCACACATCCCCCCCCCCACACACACACACACACACACACACACACACACCCCCACACACACCCACACACACCCCACACCCCCCCACACACACACACACCCCACCCCCCCCCCCCCACACACACACCCCCACACATCCCCCCCCCCCCCCACACACACACACGTATCGATATGATCATTCAATTGATCATTTGCTACGATTAATAGTGGCCATACATGTAACAAATCTCATTGAACAATTAGTGACAGGTACTGGATTGCACTGGAACGCAGCAAAACACATACAAATCGCACCGGACCCCAGTACAGTGAAAAAAAAAAAAAAGAAAGAAAATAAGCGTCTGGAATGCATCCAGAAACGCATCAAAAACGCACCGTGACGCACCAAAAAACACGCATGCAGAAACACATCCGGAACAGATCTGGAGTGCGTTTTTGTGTAGTGAACCGGCTCTGAAGCTGATTGGTTACTATGCAGAGCTGCGCCAGATTCGGTGTGCTCCAGTTTTAGTAAATCTCTCCTTTATTATTTTATGCCATCAATTTACTTAAAACAGGGGCTCTACAATCTGAGGCCCAGGGGCCAGATGTGGCCCTTTGCTTGCTTTTATCCAGCCATTGGGGTGCTATTTTATTTTCTGACACCAATGATGGGGCACAATTCATCCCAATGACACCAACAATGGGGCCCAAAGACACAAATGATGGGGTATAATTCCTCCCAATGACACCAACGATGGGGCCCAATGACACCAATGATGGGGACCAATGACACCAATGATGGGGTATAATTCCTCCCAATGACACCAACGATGGGGCCCAATGACATCAATGATGGGGACCAATGACACCAACGATGGGGCCCAATTCCTCCCAATGACACCAACAATGGGGCCCAATGACATCAATGATGGGCGCAGTTCCTCCCAATGACAACAACAATGGGGCCCAATGACACCAATGATGGGGTACAATTCCTCCCAATGACACCAACAATGGGGCCCAATGGCATCAATGATAGGGCGCAATTCCTCTCAATGACATTAATGATGGGGCGCAATTCCTCCCAATGATACCAACAATTGGGCCCAATGACACCAATGAATGAGCACAATTCCTCCCAATGACACCAATGATGGGGTGCAATTCATCCTAATGACACCAATGATGGCGCTCAATGACACCAATAATGGGACACAATTCATCCCAATGACATCAATGATGGGGCACAATTCTTCCCAATGACACCAATGATGGGGCACAATTAATTTTAATGAGATCAATGATGGGGCCCAATTCCTCCCAATGACACCAACAATGGGGCCCAATGACATCAATGATGGGGCGCAATTCCTCTCAATGACATTAATGATGGGGTGCAATTCCTCCCAAATTACACCAATGATGGAGCACAATTCCTCCCAATGACGCCAATGATGGGGCACAATTAATTCTAATGAGATCAATGATGGGGCCCAATTCCTCCCAATGACACCAACAATGGGGCCCAATGACACCAACAATGGGGCCCAATGACACCAACAATGGGGCCCAATGACACCAATGATGAGGCACAATTTCCCCCCAATGACACCAATGATGGGGCGCAATTACTCTCAATGGCATTAATGATGGAACGCAATTCCTCCAAAATGACACCAACAATGGGGCCCAATGACATCAATGAATGGTCCCAATTCCCCCCTTTGTTTAGAAGATCCCTGCCTTTCCTTAAGAGCATTCTGATTGGCCCGAGAGGAAGCTCTGATCGTGGGAATGTAGATGGATTTACGTAATCGTTACGTGTATGACACATCGAGCAAACTTTCCACTCCTCTGATCGTATTTTACTCCTGGACAGTAAACCGATAAAGGTGACCACACATGTATTGATATAATTATTTGATATGGCTAAAAAGATCTGAATGAATGAGTCCCTCCATTCAATTGATTTGGCTAAGCTTTCAATCGATTTCAAAGTTGGCAAGTTGATCGTTTTTTTATTAATAATTTCTGACCAATCGTACAAATATCTGTGTGTGTGTCAGGCAACGGATTGTAACGGAGATCGTTTCCAATAGACTGTTTCCCATGAATTGTATTCTGATCATTACTGTACGCATCGCATCCGTCGGTATTTGAACTGATGGCGAATTGCTTGTTTGTGATCACCTGTCGCTCGATCGATCACAGATCTCTTTATATTTTATGACAAATCGCTAGTTTGCGATCACTCACAGCTAGATCGATTATAGATCTCTTTATATTTTAATTGATGATGAATCGATTGTTTGCGATCGCCTGTAGCTAAAATCGATCACAGATCTCTTTATATATTTTAATCAATCACGCTCACTTGTTTGCGATCGCCTGCAGCTATATCGATTACAGATCTCTTAATATTTTATTTATGACAAATCGCTTGTTTGCGATCACTCACAGCTCGATCGATTATAGATCTCTTTATATTTTAATTGTTGATGAATCACATGTTTACGGTTGCACATAGCTAGACCGATCACAGATCCCTTAACATTTTAATTGATGTGGAATCGATTGTTTGCGATCGCCTGGAGCTAGATCAATCACAGATCTCTTCATATTTTAATTGACGATACTTACTTATTTGCAATTGATCGCAGCTAGATCGATCACAGATCTATTGATATTTTAATTGATGACGAACCACTAGTTTGCGATCGCCTGTAGCTAAATCGATCACAGATCTCTTCATATTTTAATTAATCACACTCACTTGTTTGTGATCGCCTGCAGCTATGTCGATTACAGATCTCTTAGGGCCAGATCCACGTAGCTCGGCGTATCTTTACATGGGCGTAGCGTATCGTAGTAACGCTACGCCGCCGCAACTTTGAGAGGCAAGTGCTGTATTCACAAAGCACTTGCCTCTAAAGTTACTGCGCCGTAGCATAAATCTGCTGGCGTAAGCCTAAATCAAATGAGGGACAGGGGGGCGTGTTTTATGTAAAATAAGCTTGACCCCATGTAAATTACGCTTTTTTCGTACGGCGCATGCGCGCGCATGCTCAGTATCAGAGTGATTTTTCAAATTAAATTACGCCTGCTCAATGCCTAGACGACGTGAACGTAATTTACGCAAAGCCCTATTCGCGAACGTTTTACGCAAACAACAGAAAATTCTACGCTGGCCCGACGTCCATACTTAAAGTGGAGGTTCACCCTATAAAAAATTTCTAACAATACATCCAGCCCAGGCCTGCATATAAAATGGCACTGACCTTTATTTATTTTTTCCCCGTAGATATCGTTTAGCCGTGGAATTCACCGCGGCTTCCGGGTAGGGATTCCCGCGGGAGTGGGCGTTCCTATTGACATGCCAATCAATTGGCATGCTAAACGACGGCGCACACGAAGGAAGCTTGGGTCGGCTCGGCTCTATTCGGCGCCTGCGCATCAATTGGCATGCTAAACGACGGCGCACACAGCGCGTCACGACTTCCCGAAAGAAGCTCGGGTCGGCTCTATTCGGCGCCGGTGCGCAGGCGCCGAATAGAGCCGAGCCGACCCGAGCTTCCTTCGTGTGCGCCGTCGTTTAGCATGCCAATTGATTGGCATGTCAATAGGAACGCCCACTCCCGCAGGATTCCCTACCCGGAAGCCGCGGTGAATTCCACGGCTAAACGATATCTACGGGGAAAAAACAATTAAGGTCAGTGACATTTTTTATATGCAGCACGGTGCTGGATGCAGTGTTAAACATTTTTTATAGGCTGAACCTCCACTTTAACATTGCGTACACCTCAAAGAGCAGGGGTAACGTTACGCCGAAAAAAGCCTTACGTAAACGACGTAAAAAAATGCGCCGGGCGGACGTACGTTTGTGGATTGGCGTATCTAGCTAATTTGCATACTCGACGCGGAAATCAACGGAAGCGCTACCTAGCGGCCAGCGTAAATATGCACCTTAGATCCGACGGCGTACTAAGACGTACGCCAGTCGGATCTAGCCCTCATTCGGTCGTATCTTGTTTTGTGGATACAAAACAAAGATACGACGGGGCATCGTTGAAATTACGCTGCGTATCAATACATACGCCGGCGTAATTCCTTTGTGGATCTGGGCCTTAATATTTTAATTGATAAAGAATCACTTGTTTGCAATCGCTCATAGCTCGATAGATCACAGATCCCGCTATATTATCATTTAAGATGAATCGCTTGTTTGCGATCGCTCGTACCTTGATCGATCACAGATCTCTTGATATTTTAATTGATGACAAATTGCTTGTTTGCGATCGCCTGCAGCTAGTTCGATCACAGATCCCTTAATATTTTAATTGATGTAGAATCGATTGTTTGCGAATCGCCTGCAGCTAGATCGATCACAGATCAATTAATATTTGAATTGATAAAGAATCGCTAGTTTGCGATCGCTCATAGCTCGATAGATCACAGATCCCGTGATGTTATCATATAAGATGAATCGCTTGTATGCGATCGCTCGTACATAGATCAATCACAGATCTCTTGATATTTTAATTGATGATGAATCGCTTGTTTGCGATCGCTCATAGCTAGATCGATCACAGATCCCCAAATATTTGAATTGATGAGGAATCGCTTGTTTGCGATCGCTTATACCTAGATCGATCACAAATCTCTTGATATTTTAATTGGTAATGAATCTCTTGTTTACAATTGTACATAGCTAGATCGATCACAGATCTCTTTATATTTTAATTGATGATACTCACTTATTTGCGATCGCTCGCAACTAGATTGATCACAGATCTCTTAATATTTAAATTTACGATGAATCGCTTGTTTGCGATCGCCTGTAGCTCAATAGATAACAGATCCCTTGATATTTTAATGTACGATGAATCGCTTGTTTGTGATCGCCTGTAGCTCGATCGATCGCAGATCTCTAGGTGGGTGGTCAGGGAAGAAGCTCCTCTCTGAATACGTTGCGTCTGCTGTGAGTCTCCTTGCAGCCTTCTAATGAGCTGATAGAGAGTGACGGGAGATTGTCTGCGAGGAGAGAAGAGGCTCCAACCGTCAGCATGATTGGACAGAGCTGCCAACACTCGGAGCCCCCACCGCCGCCGCCGCTCGCTGTACCCGCAAGGGGGATCATTTCCATTGAACAGATGTTTGGTGTCAGAGCGAGTCACTGTAACATTACAAGACGTACCCTGCACAATGCGCTGCGATTTCCCAGCAGCCACCATACACCTTCTCACACGAGTCAAAAGGGGTCAACGCGTCACTCTCACTTGTGTCAGCGGGATCGGGGTCAGCTATGTGTGGGGGGGGGGGGGTCTGATGGGACCCAAAATGATCACCGATATCGTGAACGATCCCTGAGGCTCCAATCATTAATTGTTAACGGCTCCCAAACGTGGCCAGAAAACTCGCTGAAATGCATGGCGCAGGAGCTTCTTTTTACAGTATACAGTATATGCAGGAGCTTCTTTAGCGCATTTGTCGCCGTTTAAATGAATGGGCTGCCTTTTTTGTGTCCCATGAAAAACGCACACAAAATAATGTCAATGCAGCCTGAGTGACTGAAGTCATAGGAATAATAATGACGCCTTGGGGCTCATTCACACCAGCTCCATCGATCATCGCACAGGTGCAGCATGTCTGCGTTTTTACACAGCAGAGCGCATGTGATTGCACTGCGTCCTGACACCCTGCGACACACAGAGATTAATGAGGGGTCATTTGTGACACTTGAAGAAAGTTAGGGTGTGCAGTGGCGTCACTAGGGTTGGTGTCACCCGGTGCGGTAAAATATGGTGTCACCCCCCCCCCCCTTCTGTCTAGGCTGCCCAGCACCAAGCAGGCAGGGCACATGCACGGGGTGCACCCCAAACCAGCCCCTGTAAATTATAGTATAGGGCAGTATAGTGGCAGGTTAGGGTAGTATAGAGTGGTATAGTGGCAGGTTGGTGTAGTGGGGTGGTATATGACAGGTTAAGGTGGTATAGGGCAAGTTAGGGTTGCATAGGGCAGGTTCGGGTGGTATAGGGCAAGTTAGGGTGGTACAGGGCAGGTTGGGGTGGTATAGTGCAAGTTAGGGTGGCATAGGGCAAGTTGGGATGGCATGGGAAAGGTTGGGGTGATACAGGGCAAGTTAGGGTGGCATTGGGCAGGTTGGTGTGGTATAGGGCAAGTTATGGTGGCATAGGGCAGACTGGGGTGGTACAGGGCAAGTTATGGTGGCACAGGGCAAGTTGGGGTGGTACAGGGCAGGCTGGGGTGGTACAGGGCTGTTTGGGGGGGTACAGGGCAGGCTGGGGTGGTATAGGGATGTTTGGGGTGGTACAGGGCAGGCTGTGGTGGCACAGGGCAGGCTGGGTGGTACAGGACAGGCTGGGGTGGTACAGGGCAGGCTGGGGTGGCACAGAGCATGCTGGGGTGGCACAGAGCATGCTGGGGTGGCACAGAGCATGCTGGGGTGGCACAGAGCATGCTGGGGTGGCACAGGGCAGGCTGGGATTGCACAGGGCAGGCTGGGATTGCACAGGGCAGGCTGGGCATGTCAGCTAAAAAAAAAAAAAAAAAAAAGGGATGTGTCACCCCTCTAGCGGGTGTCACCCGGTGTGGACCGCACCCCCCTAGCAACGCCTCTGAGGGTGTGCTCCCACGTGCGGCACCCCTTGGAGGGCTTGGTGACACCTGGCGCGGTGCGGATTATGCGTTTTCCCACCCCAAAGAAAAACACGCTACCTTTTGCAGAAATGCGCAAGCGCTATTCATTCTTAACAGCACACCCACACATCTAGCAAATGCATGGCTGCCAAAAGACATGCATGCCTTTTGGCGCAATGCGTTTATAAACTTGTGCCTGCACCTTTTTTTTCACACTCATGCATTTTTTTTTGCTGCTTTTTTTGTTTTTCCGAAACGCACTACAGTCCATTTAGGGCTGGTTCACACTGCAAAAACGCACCCCAGATCCGTTCCAGAGGAGTTTCTGTATGCACGTTTTTGGCACTTTACAGTGCGTTTTTGGTGCATTTCTGGTTGCATTCCATTTTTTTCCCCTGTACTGGGGTGCAGTGCATTTTTGATGCGTTTTACTGCATTCCAGTACTGTCTAGTGCAGCAAAAATGTATGCAGCATGTTCTACTTTTTGTTTTGCAACTTGAAAGCCCTGGAACTGACCGCACTGGTATGAACTTTGCAATTGAAAACCATATAACCTACTTTCCATGCGTTTTTGATGCCGAAAAATACACTGGACTACATGTGGTGTGAACTGGCCCATAACATGGTTTCCTATGAGAAACATTCACATTAATGCTTTTTTCAGCCTCTGCGTTTTTCGAATAGGTCAGGTCTTTTCTGAACGCAAAACGCTGCTTTTTTTTTTTTTTTCTTTATTGGTTCAATAGAGAAGCTGTGTTTTTGCCGTGATTTCTACCGCAATTTTGTTGCGATTTGTGTTTTTTAATCTGCCCAACAACAAATTGGCCAATAAAAAAAAAGCATTAGGCTCAGCTCACACCTGAGCAATCCGTGGCGATTCCGCCCCACAATCCCAAATCGCAGATAATCGCTGGATGCTTGTGCGATGCCATTATTTCTTAATTACACCCCTATTGTGCCGAAGTGTTGGCGCAATAAATCGCGCTGCAACATCGGCAAATGACAACACGCGATGCTTGTCACTCAAAAGTGAGCAGGAGCTTCATTTGAGCGACAGCATCGCACGTTGCCATTTGCAGTGATTTCAATGCAATTTATCATGCAACAATTGTGGCACGATTGTGGTGATTTGCTGCAATTTGGAATTGTGGGCAGTATCGTGGTGATTCCATCCACGATTCGGATCGCTCGGTTGTGAACAGAACTTAAGGAACGCAAAATCTCTGCAAAATCCTACGAGTGCAAAAATGTCATACGTATGAATTGAACCATAGGCTTCGTTCACACCTGAGCAATGCCATTATTTCCTGATGGCACCCCAAACGCCGGGCGATTTTTCCACGATTGTTGAGTAGTGACAAATCGCACTACAATCATGGCAAAAATCGCAACCGCAAATGCTGCTGGCTCTGTGCCAAGATTTGTATGTATAGGGCCCCGTGTCAGGTTGTATGTATGGGGCCCCATGTCAGGTTGTCTGTATGGGGCCCCCATCACAGGTTTATTGTATGGGGCCCCGTGTCATGTTGTCTGTATGGGAACCCTTGTCGGGTTGTATGCAGGGGCCCCGTGTCAGGTTGTATGTATGGGGCCCCGTGTCAGGTTGTATGTATGGGGCCCCGTGTCAGGTTGTCTGTATGGGGCCCCGTGTCAGGTTGTATGTATGGGGCCCCGTGTCAGGTTGTATGTATGGGGCCCCGTGTCAGGTTGTATGTGTGGGGCCCCGTGTCAGGCTGTATGTGTGGGGCCCCGTGTCAGGCTGTATGTGTGGGGCCCCGTGTCAGGTTGTCTGTGTGGGGTCCCGTGTCAGGTTGCATGTGTGGGGTCCCGTGTCAGGTTGTATGTATGGGGCCCCGTGTCAGGTTGCATGTGTGGGGTCCCGTGTCAGGTTGTCTGTATGGGAACCCTTGTCAGGTTGTCTGTGTGGGGTCCCGTGTCAGGTTGTCTGTGTGGGGTCCCGTGTCAGGTTGTCTGTGTGGGGTCCCGTGTCAGGTTGTCTGTGTGGGGTCCCGTGTCAGGTTGTCTGTGTGGGGTCCCGTGTCAGGTTGTATGTGTGGGGCCCCGTGTCAGGTTGTATGTGTGGGGCCCCGTGTCAGGTTGTATGTGTGGGGTCCCGTGTCAGGTTGCATGTGTGGGGTCCCGTGTCAGGTTGTATGTGTGGGGCCCCGTGTCAGGTTGCATGTGTGGGGTCCCGTGTCAGGTTGTCTGTATGGGAACCCTTGTCAGGTTGTCTGTGTGGGGTCCCGTGTCAGGTTGTCTGTGTGGGGTCCCGTGTCAGGTTGTCTGTGTGGGGTCCCGTGTCAGGTTGTCTGTGTGGGGTCCCGTGTCAGGTTGTCTGTGTGGGGTCCCGTGTCAGGTTGTCTGTGTGGGGTCCCGTGTCAGGTTGCATGTGTGGGGTCCCGTGTCAGGTTGTATGTATAGGGCCCCGTGTCAGGTTGTATGTATAGGGCCCCGTGTCAGGTTGTATGTATAGGGCCCCGTGTCAGGTTGTATGTATAGGGCCCCGTGTCAGGTTGTATGTATAGGGCCCCGTGTCAGGTAGTCTGTATTAAAAAATGGAGGGTTGGGACTTTAAATGAGATGCGATTAGCAGTATGCGATTAAGTATATATATGGAAAATATAAAAATTATTTCCATAATGACCAGGCTCAAAAATACCAAACCAAAGAAGCACTAAACCAAAATAATCTGTCTAACTGTATGTAATTAAAACAGAGGTTTAGTTGCAGTTATTTGCAAATACCTGGGAAGCTGCAGGCCACGTCACGGCACTCTGTGTAGCTGCAGTCCTAACTGTGATTTTTAAGGCCTCCAAAGGAGGAGCCCAGGTGTGCTAATCAATAGACAGGGAGCAGAAGGCAACATAGAACCGCCCCTATCTATGGTTGGTCTGGCAAATGAGAGCACTGAAAAAACAAAAAACAGGGGTGAAACCAATACATGCCTACCAAACTAAAATACCACCAAACTGGGTGCGGACCACATCAAACTGGGTCAGCTAGTCAAAAAATGACAATGCATAAATTAACTTGTTGTTGGTAGATCTGTGGAGGCATTATGTTACACTCCTGAAATCGCATCTCCATCCCTAGCTAATGTTAAAAGAAAAAAGTGGGGTTTGGGACTTTATATGAGGCATGTGGTATGCACCACCACAGGCCTCCATCCCAGTAAGGGTTTCAAAAAATGGAGGGTTGGGACTTTAAATGAGATGCGATTAGCAATATGCGATTAAGTATATATACTGTATGGAAAATGGAATATTGTCTGTATGGGAACCCTTGTCAGGTTGTCTGTATGGGGCCCCTTGTCAGGTTGTATGCATGGGGCCCCATGTCAGGTTGTCTGTATAGGGCCCCGTGTCAGGTTGTCTGTATGGGAACCCTTGTCAGGTTGTATGTATGGGGCCCCATGTCAGGTTGTATGTATGGGGCCCCATGTCAGGTTGTATGTATGGGGCCCCGTGTCAGGTTGTATGTATGGGGCCCCGTGTCAGGTTGTATGTATGGGGCCCCGTGTCAGGTTGTATGTATGGGGCCCCGTGTCAGGTTGTATGTATGGGGCCCCTTGTCAGGTTGTCTGTATGGGGCCCCTTGTCAGGTTGTCTGTATGGGGCCCCATGTCAGGTTGTATGTATGGGGCCCCATGTCAGGTTGTATGTATGGGGCCCCGTGTCAGGTTGTATGTATGGGGCCCCTTGTCAGGTTGTATGTATGGGGCCCGTGTCAGGTTGTCTGTGTGGGGCCCCGTGTCAGGTTGTATGTATGGGGCCCCGTGTCAGGTTGTCTGTATGGGGCCCCTTGTCAGGTTGTCTGTATGGGGCCCCGTGTCAGGTTGTATGTATGGGGCCCCGTGTCAGGTTGTATGTATGGGGCCCCGTGTCAGGTTGTATGTATGGGGCCCCGTGTCAGGTTGTATGTATGGGG